>NW_026331153.1:1405-1965 GCF_001194135.2 Octopus bimaculoides
TATGTGTGTGTGTGTGTGTGTGTGTGTGTGTGTATATGTTTGTGTGTCTGTTTATGTCCCCCCAACATCGCTTGACAACCGATGCTGGAGTGTTTATGTCCCCTTAACTTAGCGGTTCGGCAAAAAGAGACCGATAGAATAAGTACTAGGCTTCGAAAGAATAAGTCCTGGGGTCGATTTGCTCGACTAAAGGCGGTGCTCCAGCATGGGCGCAGTCAAAAGACTGAAACAAGTAAAAGAGTAAGAGTTAATACAAAAATCGTTCTATTTATGATAAACTGAATAACGGGCAAATGAATACACTGCATCCAGAATATATATCGTTCCATAGTTAAAAAAACGGACAAGACTGTTTCAACAAAATGATGGACATCAAATGACAAAAGAAGTATATGTCAGCAACTTGTACATAAGGCATTTAGATGCCTGAAATTATCAAGTCTATGAATTATAAAAAACTTACAGACGGGTGGTTCACACATGAAGATCGCTGTAAAGTAGAAAAGAAAAACATATGAAAATATGAGTTAACATCATCAGATTAGTTTAATTCTTTTTTT
>NW_026331154.1:0-249 GCF_001194135.2 Octopus bimaculoides
ATTTAAGGAATGGAGAAAACGCATTTTATAATTGCATACTTTATTCCTACGTATGTTTCAAAGGATTGCCACCTGTGTGATCCATTGGGATCTTTGATATTAAAATTGTAACCTTCTCATCAGGGAAAGCATGGGAATCATCTTAAACGTAAGACATTATGACCGATTATGAAAACAATAGAAGGATAAGGTTATGATTTTCCTCCACACCTTTATCCACTAGAATTTCTAACCATTTTTCATCCTTTA
>NW_026331156.1:0-338 GCF_001194135.2 Octopus bimaculoides
TCAGTGTCCTGCATATCACAGGCCTTTAATGAGGACTTGACACAGTCCTTTAAGGACATATGTACATATGCATATATATATACACGCATACACATCCACACTCACACGCACACAACAACCCCGCACACGAGTATGTGGGTGAGCATGTGTGTGTTTGAGGCGAGGATAGTTTTAGTATATAAATATAGGCGAATGTACGGATTGGTGCGCTTACGCGAACCTATAGACTTCTCTACTCCCTTACCTTTACCTTGCTTAGCGGTCTATTAGCTCTTTTGTCTTAATGACGGTCACTACACAGTAATTTCCCTTTGTTTAACGGTCATTTTTCACAGGAA
>NW_026331157.1:0-919 GCF_001194135.2 Octopus bimaculoides
CATGCATACCAGCCTCCCCTCTCCACACCACTGATGTTATCCAAGGTAAATGTTACCCAATGGAAACTGCATACGTACATAACATATATACATATAAACTCAGAACATCAAAGAGCCATTTATATTTATGTTATTTCTTGAGTCGGCGTAATAATATTTAACAGCGAAATAAACGTTTATGACATCTCTTTAAATTTATGTACAATGATTCCACTGTAGCACTCACAGAACATGTTACTTTAAAAACAACAATAATTTATTCACATGACACATTTCCGCCATCTTAACCATCCAATATGTGTTAGCCAATCAAATCAGTTATTATTTTCCCGCTATAGTTTAAAGACTTTCCCCTCTGTTTCTATAAAACATTTCTAACTTAAAATCATCGAACTTGAATTTCAGTCAAATCCTTGCATTTTCGTCATTTGTCATCTTCTGTCTCCCGTGTCGTCTCTCAGAATCCAGTCAATCAGCGTTATCGTTCGCCAGTAATCATATATCTTTTGGAGATATTCAGTCCAGTCCCAACTGAATGATTTTATAAAATTTTACTATTTATATAGACGCAGGCGTGGCTATGTGGTAAGAAGCTTCCTTCCCAACCACATGGTTCCGGTTTCAGTCCCACTGCATGGCACCTTGGGCAAGTGTCTCTTACAATAGACTTGCGCAGACAAAAGCTTTGTGATTTGATTTGGTATACGGAAACTGAAAGAAACCCTGTCGTATATACAGGGTGTCCATAAAGTCTGGGTACATGGGGATTAACACATACTTTAAGAAATTATTATTTCTTATACTTAATTGTTTATATTATGATTTTATTTACTACATGTACCCAGACCTTGAGGACACCCTGTATATATATATATATATAAATGTGTGTGTGTGTGTGTGTGTGTGTTTGTCTGTGTTT
>NW_026331157.1:1634-2445 GCF_001194135.2 Octopus bimaculoides
TATATATATATATATATGTATGTATGTATGTGTGTGTATATGTTTCTGTGTCTGTTTGTCCCCCAACATCGCTTGATAACTGATGCTGGTGTGTTTACGTCCCCTTAATCTAGCGGTTCGGCAAAATGAGACCTACAGAATAAGTACTAGGCTTACAAAGAATAAGTCCTGGGGTCGATTTGCTCGACTAATGGCGGTGCTCCAGCATGGCCACAGTCAAGTGACTGAAACACGTAAAAGAGTAAAAGAGTAATCAACAAAAACATTCCCGAATAAGTAAGCACGGTGCCACGTATTTGCTTGATCAACTTACCATCTAAAAAGAATGAAGAATGCATTGAATGGTGTAGTGTAGATAAAACACGCTTGAAAATAAGATAGGATAGTCACGGATAGAACGCTATTCATCATAAGTTTGCTCGATCAAGGATGATCTGAGTTAAACAACTCCAATGTAAATATTCAACCTAATAGTTCTGAAGATGTTAGGATTATCGGTAAATTCCTGGAATCAATTTGAACGAATAGTTTGAATAATAAATGAGTAAAAGAATGCTATAGATAGATAGATAGATAAATAGATAGATAGATAGATATAGGGCAGGGTATTGTCAATTAATTAATAAATTAATAATTAACAGTTTTGCCAAGTAGTTCGGTATGCAAAAGAAACCTTTATCGGTAAAACTTTTATAATTATAAACATAATTTAGGGATCAGCAAAAGTTGCTCCACCAACATACCAAAATTTTAGAAATAGTAGTTAAACTACTAATTCTACTACTACAATATATCTCCAACAGATAGCGAT
>NW_026331158.1:0-239 GCF_001194135.2 Octopus bimaculoides
AATCTCCCCGAGAACCACGTTAAGGGTACACGTGTCTGTGGAGTGCTCAGTCACTTAGACGTTAATTTCATGAGCAGGCTGTTCCGTTGATCGTATCAGCTGGGACCCTTGTCGTCGTAACCGACGGAGTGCTCTGTGTGTGTGTATATATATATGTATATATGATGACTGGCACCTGCGCCAGTGGAGCATTAACAGCACTGTCGAGCGTGTTCATTGCCAGAGCAGCTGTCTGGCTT
>NW_026331159.1:0-332 GCF_001194135.2 Octopus bimaculoides
ATACATACATACATACATACATACGTACATACATACATATATACATACAAGCATGATGGTTAAAAGAAGATGCTTTCCTTCACAACATTGCTACCATGAAGGTGGTCGGTCAAAATTTACTCAATTAAAAACAGAAAGAGAAGAACATAGATACATACATGTGTACGTGTGCACCTCTGTCTATGTATATATATGTATATATATACATACATATATATATGTATATAATATATATGTATATAATATATATGTATATACATATATACATATACATATATATATATATACATACACGCACATATATATATATACGTATGTATGTGCATATATAT
>NW_026331160.1:0-612 GCF_001194135.2 Octopus bimaculoides
AAATGGAATTTTAAAAATCTAATTACTGCACTGGAAAGTTCAGATCGAGATAATTCCATTGATGTAAAATTTTTTACGGAAAAGTGGAAAATGTGGATTTCTATAAACTTTTAAAAAGGCTTCACACAGACACACAACTTCAGATTTATATACTAAGATAAGATATATATATATACACACACACACATATATATATATCATCATCATCGTTTAACGTCCGCTTTCCATGCTAGCATGGGTTGGACGATTTGACTGAGGACTGGTGAAACCTGATGGCTACACCAGGCTCCAATCTGATTTGGCAGAGTTTCTACAGCTGGATGCCCTTCCTAACGCCAACCACTCCGAGAGTGTAGTGGGTGCTTTTATGTGTTACCAGCACGAAGGCCAGTCAGGCGGTACTTGCAACGGCCACGCTAAAAATGGCATATTTTATGTACCACCCGCACAAGAGCCAGTCCAGGGGCACTGGCAACAACCTTGCTCGAAAGTCCTTACACAAGCTGCAGGCACAAGTGCCAGAAAGGCGACGCTAGGCACAGGTGCCAGTTGTTGAATTTAGTTCGATTTCACTTGCCTCAACAGGTCTTCGCAAGCGGTGTTTAGTGTCCA
>NW_026331161.1:0-1295 GCF_001194135.2 Octopus bimaculoides
GGCCTGCAATCGCCTGATTGCAGGCCCCAAAAAAGGCATGAAATGGCTGAAGGATTATATATATATACATATATATACAGAGAGACAGATAGATAGATAAATAAATAGACATAATATGCCTAGCAGTTGATGCATACTACCTCTGGATCCCCTCCATTTTATTCTTGCAGTATAAATTAAGGGTAAAACCACTTGTTACCCTCGCCCATTTATTACGCTAAGTAGTGTAATTGCCACGCAATAACCAACACTTGTGTATTAATAATTGGGTATTCTACCAGCGGTATATTAGATAGATACTATTCCTTAGTTGGTTGGATTCACAACCTCTAACTCTTTTTGAATTAAATTAATAGAGCTTTCTATTACTATCACTTGTCTATATCTACACTGTGAGTACACATGAGCATAGTATAACAGGCCCTCAAGATGAATACTGCTGGCAAAATGGAGCTGATAAAGATGGACTCATCACTGAAGGACATACCAATCCCACCTAAAGACGCATATCTCAAGGAACTAATATTCAGAATGAATTCGTTCTTAGAATTTGATGGAAGGTATATCACCATGAAAGGAAAGTAAACCAGTTGGACTCAAGAACGTGCAACGATCACAACTCTAGAACTGATAACACTGAAATATTGGAATTTACCAAACATACATTCAAATCCAGAAAAGCACCAACTAACAAGCACCTAGATAACTTTGAACATGAACTCTGGAGTGTCATTAAAAACATCAAGTTTAAAAACCACCCCCTCAGGCACAATCCATACCAGAGAAAATTGAAAGAACTTATAAGAACCTTAGATACCAAAAATGGTATTTTAACGGATTCAGACAAACCTAGAAACATACAATATTGACCCTAAGATATACCATGAATTCCTACATAGAGAAATCACAAAAATATGTAAGGTAGTACCGAATAGCACACTAAAGAAGATAAACCTAGAAGCCAGAAATATAATGCTAGATTTTATTTTAGGTGCAAAACAGAACCTTTTACTCCAATTAGACCCCGCATAACAACTAAGGACCACAAAGAAAACTTCCCTAGTAAAACACAGGTTAGATTAATGTGTCCCAACAAATGCGACAGAGGTAAACTTAATAAAGTAATCTTAGATAAATATCTGTCAACGCTCAAAAATAAAATCAAACTAGAACTATGGAAAAACACACAAGGTACACTGGATTGTTTCTCCAATATACAGATAGAAAATAGATATAACCAAATTCATACAAATCGATATACAGAACTATTATGCATCTATAAACCCTATTGTCCT
>NW_026331162.1:0-2132 GCF_001194135.2 Octopus bimaculoides
GCTTTTCACCTGTATGAGTGTATTTGTGGCTTCTTAAGCAACTACTATGAGAGAAAGATTTACCACAGATATCACAGTGATGTGGCTTCTCTCCCGTATGAATACGTTTGTGTGTAGTTAGGTTACCACAGGTAGTAAAAGATTTACCACAGATATCACAGTGATATGGCTTCTGTCCTGTATGAACACGTTTGTGTCTAGTTAGCTGACTATTTTCATAGAACACTTTACCACAGATATCACAATGATAAGGCATCTCTCCTGTATGAATATGTTTGTGTTTAGTTAGGTTACCACTGGACACAAAAGATTTACCACAGCTATCACAGTTATATGGCATTTCATTTGTATGAATACGTTTGTGTGTAGTTAAGTTAATATTTTGAGAGAATGATTTATCACAGATGTCACAGTGGTATGGCTTCTCTCCTGTATGAATACGTTTGTGTTTACTTAAATGACTATTTTGAGAAAAAACTTTACCACAGATATTACAGTGATATGGCTTCTCTCCCGTATGTGTACGTTTGTGTGCAGTTAAGTAACGATTTTGAGAGAATGATTTACCACAGATACCACAATGAAAAGGCATCTCTCCTGTATGAATACGTTTGTGTGTACTTAAGCTATTATTTTGAGAGAACATTTTACCACAGATATCACAGTGATATGGCATCTCTCCTGTATGAATACGTTTGTGTTTGGTTAGGTTACCACTGGAAGTAAAAGATTTACCACAGATATCACATCGATATGGCTTTACACCTGTATGAATATATTTGTGTGCAGTTAACTTACTATTTTGAGAGAATGATTTACCACAGATATCACAGCAATATGCCTTTTCACCTTTATGAATACATTTGTGTCTAGTTATGTCAGCACTGTAAGTAAAAGATTTACCACAGATATCGCAGTGACATTGTTTCTCTCCCATATGAGTATGTTTGTGAATAATTGGGTTGCTTTTATGAGAATGAGATTTCTCACAGACATCACAGTCACATGACAAATTTTGTCTCTCTTTTATAATGTCTTCATGGGAAATCAGTTCTTTAAGTTTCTCACTCTTCTCCATTATTCTTCTTCTCAAATTGCAATGTCCTGCTTTTCTTCTTAAAGTTTCCTCCTATAAATGCTTCCACTCTTGTAACTCTATCCACTGTTACCTTTCTCTAGCAATACTTATGTAAGTTTATCCATGTTTCATCAATGCACTATCTCATCTTCTTGACATTGCAGTCAGTGATGTTCAGAAGTTTTGCTAATAATCTCAGGAATTCTATAACAGATTTAGAGAAACAATGTTATATAATTGTTTTGTATAAGATTTTCCTTTAGCTACTGAGAATGTATCTTCTGTTAAGCCAATGTTATTTGATATTCTGAAACAATAAAGAAATAACAGTGTAAGACATAAAAGCTACTTAAAAAACAATACAGATTCAACAGTTAAAAAAGGACAATATTTTGGTAGAGATATACTCTAGATATAAATATTTACCTGAACAACTGAACTTATCAATTTATTAACCTTTACATCACAGAATCTCACATGAACTTTACATATTTCTAGCCATTCTTTAAATCAAACTACAGAATTGTGGACAATAACATTATTTTCCTTGCTGAAATATAACCCAACATGTTAAAGGTTCTACCAGCCGGCCACCTTGGACATGGAGAAATATTATGTTGCTTGATAGCTAGTGAGCTTTCGAGACAAGAATGGCATTTCGTCATAAAATTTCTACCTCTATGAAATTTGTTTGACCCAAGCAAGCATTCAAAATTTACTTTTCATATAACATGATATTCTGTTTATGGAGTGGTTTTTCCCATCACTGACCTCTGTTGGAGAAATGTCATCATCCTCCTTTAACTGTCCACCTTTTAATGCCTGCATGGCTCAGACCCTCACCTATTCCTTAATATTAATATTCCCATGCTTACTAGAAAGACTGGAAACGAAGGACACTGTTTGTATTATAGTGCATTCATGTACAACTGTAACATGATGCGAATGTGAGGACACAAAACACACATATATATATATACTCTTTTACTTGTTTCACTCATTGCACTGCGGCCATGCTGGAGCACCGCCTTTAGTCGAGCAAAGCGACCCCAGG
>NW_026331163.1:0-459 GCF_001194135.2 Octopus bimaculoides
TGTCACTTTGAAATAGTTTTAATCGAAAGTAATTGTTCCAGTATCCGAACGCTGTTAAGTTATCTTTTTGAGTGCTTGTGTTTCACTTATCTGATGCATAATACTTTTGTCTTTCATTAGAAAAACAATCCGAGGTGGAATTTTCAGTTGGTGAGTGAGACATTATTACCTACAGTTGTCTTGCTTCTGCTTACGTCGTTGTTGAGTCTCCGTTTGAGTTATCTGCGTTTCTCTGTTTATTGTTGTATTCTACACTTTTCCTTCAGTGTAAACACCGTGAAACATAATGTGTGTTTTCGTCGAATCTTGCAATGTTTGCTGCTAAAACCTGTAAATCTGTTGGATTATTCTTGGTATAAGACTTTCCAAAACAACATTATGAAATAATAATAGAATAAAAAGTTTTGATTCTATTGTTTAAAAGAAAAATTAAAGCATTATGTTTATATATTTCTCAGT
>NW_026331164.1:0-449 GCF_001194135.2 Octopus bimaculoides
TTACTTCCCAGTCATAAATACGCACAGGGTTAGATTCGGTTTCTCTAACATGAAAAACATCTCACAAATAATATCCACACACAATATGAGGCTTTTACATCCGCAAGAGAGTACCAACAGTAATAACATTAAGCCAGACATTATTAACCTTTACCATAATAGCAATAAAAACACTAATAATAAACCAAGGAACAATAATTATAACATGATTTATAATCGTAATAGTCATAACAACAAAATCATTATTTCTGAAGTTAATAGCAAAAGAATTAGTTTTTTAAGTGATAATGCCAAACTCAAAAACACTATATATCAATGCCAAGTTAGTACTCCGACAGGTGTTTCTTTTTATATTGGATTTTCCTCTTCACCAATTTCCTCAAGAATTTCTAATCATTATTCTTCTTTTAGAGACAGAAACAAACGAAATACCACGAGCCTTAGTAAAT
>NW_026331165.1:0-357 GCF_001194135.2 Octopus bimaculoides
TTGAAGTGTAGCATCAATAAGTTGAGTAACAGTGAAGAGTTTTTTTTTTTATTTCCCACAGGGGTCAACAAAGAAGGGGACAGCACAATCTGATTTGGGGTCAGATACACGAATGAAATAAACAAAAACATGAATTTAAACATTTTCGAAGTATAATGAAATCGAATGATAGGACAGACCGGAAGACATTACAGGTGGAGTGGGGGCGGGTTTAATTCGGATCCCATGAGCACCGCCTCGCCACTGATGCCTGGGATACGTCCTGTGTCTCATTCATGAGGCTGCATTCATACGTAACATTCGTGCAACATTCTTCCATCGATTTTCGAACATTTTCACAGTCAGGCATTTTCTCTC
>NW_026331166.1:0-755 GCF_001194135.2 Octopus bimaculoides
TATATATATACACACATACACACATATACATACACATACACACATATGCATATACACATACATGCACACACATACTGGGCAGGTAAAAAGGTATGAAAGGTTTTGAAATTTTAATAATCTTAAAATTCACGATTGAAGCAGCGAACACTGATTGTGGACTTATATTATGAAAATGAATTATTTAATACTCAACGCTCTTTATGAAGTTTGAGTCCACCCTGTTATAATACGCAAGGTAAACCAATTTTCGTAGCACAACAGAACTGTTACTCTATTGAGACCATTGTTAAGAAATATCTTACTTTTTCTCTCGATGTGTAGCAAAATCCGTTTCTTGCCGACAGGTTTCAAATCAGCTTTCATCCGAGTCTCACAACTATAGTTATGAGTTATGCTTTCATCTACATCATAAAACAATGCAATTTAATCTGCTGGAAGAGATGGAGATAACAGATAAAAGTTATTATTAAATATGGTGACATTCTGCAACCGATTAGCTGGATTTGCATAAATAGTGGCGCATGGTTCGCTTGATATTTATTTACATAAAGCGCTTAATTTTCACTCTATGCTTATCGTTATACTTACAGGCACTAAATGGAGTGAGATTTCTCCAAAGATTAGTTCGATTCTGATACATACAAAGAAGCCGATATAGACGCACACAAGTGTATTTATGTATGTATGCAAATTTTTCGATTTCTATTCATACATGTATATATGTATGAATCTCTGTTATGTATATATATATATAT
>NW_026331166.1:1293-2425 GCF_001194135.2 Octopus bimaculoides
ATATATATATATATATATATATATATACAGATATACATATATCTACATGAATAAACATGTATATCCTATATATTTACTAATATCTATCGATATATATATGTATATGTATGTAAGTATGTATGTGTATATATATATATATATATATATGTATATACATATGTATACCTATATATATATGTGTGTATAAATACACGTAATATACATTGGCAAGCATCCCGTGTCGTCGTTGTCTATGTATTGTAATTGGTGTGAGAAGAGCATTTAAAGGCCCGTCAATAGTCAAAATGGTGAAAATTGGCACCGAGAGGATGGTTCCTCTGAAGATTTTGGCACTTGGCCAACAATTGTCATCATAAATGTTTCACCATTATATTTAACTTTCACATACCTCAATTGGGGATAATGTGCGAACCCTAAAGGAACCAAAAGCAAGAGGGGTCCACACAGAAATAGCAAGAAAAACACAGACAACGACTTACACAGGTCCGTCTGCGAACACCCGTATTTTCATTCATATTTTTGTCATCTACATTTGCACGTGAATTTTTGTATCTACACAGGGGTTGGACAAAATAATGGAAACACGTAGCATCACAGCATCATAATTTTGAAATATCTATAAAACCGTCACACGATTGTTTATTTTCATGTTTCTTTATTATTATTAGTGTTGCTTAATATGTTTTGCTAATATTGCTGTTTCTTTTCAGATATCATCAGAAAAAGGAAATTAAAATTCATTAAAATGACAGATCTATCAGACTTTCAAAGAGGTCAAATTCTTGGTGCTCGTGTGGCAAGTGCTAGCATAACGAAAACAGTTGTAATGTTTGGTGTATCAAGAAGTACTGTCTCGAAAGTAATGACAGCCTTTAAGAAAGAGGGAAAAACCTCCTCATCGAAACAAAACTCCGGGAGAAAACCAGAACTTTCAGATAAGGACTGTCGGACACTTATGCGAATTGTTAGAAAGGATCACAAAAGTATAGCTCTCAAAATTACTGCAGAGCTTAATGACCTCCTTGAGAACCCAATTTCCATAGAAACTGTTCGCCGGGACCGGCACAAAGCCGGATTTCACGGGAGGGCTGCAATCAGAAAACCACTACATTCAAAAACAAACGCTGCAAAG
>NW_026331166.1:4818-5487 GCF_001194135.2 Octopus bimaculoides
TATATATGTGTGTGTGTGTGTGTGTGTGTGTGTATATCAACGACGGAATTCCACGCAGTTTCCATCTGATTCGCTGACAAGGCATTAGTCGTCTGAGGGATATAGTAGGAGACAGTTGTCGAAGGTTCCGCTGAACCCAAAACCCACACAGCCACACCTGCGCCTATGCATAGCTTAAGTAAAGAACTATTTCAGTTCGTGTACGAGCACGCAACGAACCCATTTTGAGAAGAAAAACACCAAAATTACAATCAAATCCTTATTGATTTATAAATAAGCTTCTATTTGAAAACTCCCTTAGAATGCCCAACGGCAACTTCTGTGGATAACATTTAGAAATACAAAAACAGATACTTATTGCAAATCTCCGAATGAGAAATTTGATTTAATTTTATTTTTAGATAAACATTGTCCCAGCATGGCCATAGAGCAAAGACTGAAACAATTAAAAGCCAAAACAAAGTTACAGTAAATATATTTCTTTCGTATAAAGTACCAAGGCATTTGATACAAGTTAAATCATGATAACTGCAGATAATCCACAAATCATATTAGCCTTGGTGACCAAAGCGTGCTTCCAGAGTTACCCATCATATGACAGGCAACACTAATACATCTCTCTCTCTTTCTATTTATTTATTTATTTATCTATCTATCTATCTATCTATC
>NW_026331167.1:0-256 GCF_001194135.2 Octopus bimaculoides
GATAGATGGAGCAGAGCCCATCCTTATCAAAGAGCCATCACCATCAAACACCCAACACAACTATGGCTGCTCTGTGTATATATTTCACCCTAGTCTTCAGCTATGTTTAACATTGATTTCAATACAATTACAATACTTCATCTGCACACTGAGAGATGTTATCATTAATAAGAATAACAACAATAATAATAATGATAATCACTGAAATATCTCACTGAACCAAGCAGAAATATTCCTCCATGATTGAATATTACAA
>NW_026331168.1:0-516 GCF_001194135.2 Octopus bimaculoides
AATTATTTTGTTTTTTCTTTATTCATATTAGGAGCATTTGTTCCTTAACATTAAAAAGTAAAATACATCCCATACAATGGTATATAGAATAACGTTTGGAATTAAATACAATAAAATCCACACTTCTCATGTTTACAGGATGAAGGTGAGATACCCCGTAACACAGTGGGAGCACTAGAAAAGAGTTTATCTTCATTTAGTGTATGTAGGGTTCTTTAAAATGTCCAACGTCAACTACAGAGAAAAGAGAAAGATGGAGTGAGGAAGAAGAAGAGGGAGAGAGAAAGTAGACGTGTGAGAAACTAAATATAAAAGGAATCAAATGTGTAGAAAAAAATAATACAATTTTGAAAGTGGTTGACAAGACATAGGAGACAAAGAATGAGATTGTAAAAACTGATCACAGGAATCCTGCACGGTCAGGCAAGCATGACAACAGGAACATAAAGAAAACTGAAAGCTTGGAAATACTGTGTGTGTATGGGTTTATATATATAAATATATATATATATATAT
>NW_026331169.1:0-200 GCF_001194135.2 Octopus bimaculoides
TGATGATGATGAAGAGGATGATGATGATGAAGAGGATGATGATGATGAAGCTAAGATGATTATGACTGCAGTGAAAATGACGAAATGATGATGGTATATAAACGGTCTCTAAATGAACAAAACTAATAACCATCGAAAGGCAAACATCGTCATTCTCACGTCTTCTTCTTCTTCTTCTTCTTCTTCTTCTTCTTCTTCTT
>NW_026331170.1:0-312 GCF_001194135.2 Octopus bimaculoides
AATCGAAACCACAATCTTACAATCATGAGTCCAACACCCTAACCACTAAGTCATATGCCTCCACTTAGCTATGCTCCTCCATCTTTAGCTATTTATCTTCTATCTTTTATGTGTTTCAGTCATTAGATTATGGCCATGCTGGGGCACTGCCTTGTCATAGTTATGAATGTTGGGTAATGACTGATGTGATTGTAATCTGTCAGTCATAGTAACATTGAACCTAAACTCGGAGGGTTGGGCCTCCAACCAGACCATTCACGATTCTCTCCTTGTTTCTTTCTGTGTTCCTTTCTGTTGAGGAGCGTAGGCTCG
>NW_026331171.1:0-474 GCF_001194135.2 Octopus bimaculoides
GGAAAACGATTTGAAAATGCAGAGGTCTCTTAAAGATGTTTATTGATTTGGCCTGATTTACCTTTTCTTTAATAGGATTTTCAAAAGTAAAAATGTAAGGCTTTGTGGTGTTAAACAATTGTTAATATAGGTGTATTAAAATACAGTGATAGAGTCTTTGACAATTATAAGAAAATGTTAAGAAATAGAATCTTTGACGATGATAAGAAATTTTTAAGAGGGACTTTGTGTTTAAACAGTTTACACAAAAGTGCTCAAAATAAGCAGTAAAGTAAATTCATAATTATTTATAAGTTCATCAATAATCATCATTGTTTGTAAGCATATATACATAAATAATTTGTAGACAGAATT
The DNA here is from genome assembly GCF_001194135.2 of Octopus bimaculoides. NCBI lineage: Eukaryota > Metazoa > Mollusca > Cephalopoda > Octopoda > Octopodidae > Octopus > Octopus bimaculoides. The sequence goes on from NW_026331171.1 coordinate 355, forward strand.
TGAAAGGAGAAAGCGTGTATTGCTTAATCAAAACTTCATCAGAAATCATATTTATATGGAATTTTAGAGGAATGACCAAGCACTTTTCTTCATCTCCAGTCTTGTATATGTATATATATA
>NW_026331172.1:0-535 GCF_001194135.2 Octopus bimaculoides
CGTTCTTTCGTTCCCCCTCTCTCACATTTCATTGCCTTCTCTTCATGCTCGCTTTCCCTCCTCTTTTCACTTCACTGTGTCCCTGCCATTTTTTCTCGTCCCTCCTTATTTCTTCTGTCTCTTTGCCTCTACCTCTCTCTCTTCTCTCTCTCCACGTGACCGATGTTCGGCCAAGCCTGACCTTTCTTTCTTGGTTCGGCCGTCGTCCGTGCAACATCTATATTCCTCCCTATGCCTGTGAAATCTTGTATCCCTGCCGTAAGGCTTTACTTCCACACACGCCAGCTTAATTTAATTCGTCCTGAGGCGAAAGACACCTGTTGTTATGTCCTGTTATTTGTATTTGTGTAACATTCTCCGTTTTTTTCCGTCTTTCTTTTCGTATACTTTCGCTGCTTTCTTCCAAGGAATCTAATGCTCTTAGTTTAGTTTTTTCTTGGGGCTGGCCAGATTGGAGCAATCTCGAGTATAATCAGCCGAAACTTCAAAGATAATCTGGAACTCGACTGAGGAAAGAAAACTCCGAATGATCCGT
>NW_026331173.1:0-226 GCF_001194135.2 Octopus bimaculoides
AAAAAAAAAAAAAAACTCTACCGGAAAGGAATTCCTGAGAGTCGATTTCTGAGAAGGAAAAAACGGAGAGAGTGATTATTTCAGGTCCCAAGAGACGTAGGGCAGCAATAACAATCATAATTGAATATAGTATTGTAAATTGTTTGACCTCCACCACCACCACCACCTTTCCCCGCGCCGCCGACAACACCACCATCGCCGTCACCACCGTCACCACCGTCACCAC
>NW_026331174.1:0-338 GCF_001194135.2 Octopus bimaculoides
GCTACACACCTTCCTTCCAGGCACCACTGTTAGCAGCGGAAGTGACCTAGGGCGTTAAAACTTAGTGCACATGCACTGCAGAGTTCAAGGTCAATCTGTACCGAGCGGCTTCAATCTCCATGCTTTAGCTTCGTTACTATGGAAACAATCCCAATACTTATTGATTAGACCACGTATAATTTGGTCGATTACGTGGTATGTATGTGTGTACACGTGCATACATACATATATAAAAACATACACACATACATACATGCATATACTCAAGAGTGATTCAACGGTCAGGAGATTCTCACACGATTGTTATCAAATTGGCTTCAAATCTGAGACCTCGATTT
>NW_026331175.1:0-609 GCF_001194135.2 Octopus bimaculoides
TATATGTGTATATGTATGTATGTATGCATGTATATACATGCAGGCGTATGTATGTAGGGATATTTATGTCAGCTTTCATTCTTTATTCATTTATCCTTTTACTTGTTTCAGTCATTTCATTACGGTCATGCTGGGGCACAAATCGACCACAAGACTGATTTTTAAGCTTTTTCGCTCGTTATCTTTCGATGAACCGTTTAGTTATGAGGACGTAAGCAAACCACCACCGATTGTCAAGCTGTGATGGAAGGACCAACACAGAGACAAAGACATACACGCACACACACACACACACACACACAAATATATGTGTGTGTGTGTGTGTGTGTGTGTGAAGGCGCAGTTACCCAGTGGGTAGGGCAGCGGATTGCGGTTTCGATTCCTAGACAGGGCGTTATGAGTGTTTCTTGAGCGAAAACACGGAACGCTCCCCGAGGCTCCGGCAGGGTGTGGGAGCGAACCCTGCTGTACTATTTCACTACAACTTTCGCTCACTCTTCCTGTTTCTATTGAACGTGTATTTCAAAGGGCCAGCCTTTCCACACTCTGTGTCATGCCTAATCTCCCCGAGAACTACGTTAAGGGTACACGTGTCTGTGGAGAGCTCAG
>NW_026331176.1:0-591 GCF_001194135.2 Octopus bimaculoides
ATATATATATATGTATGTATGTATGTATGTATATGTATGTATGTGTGTGTATATGTTTTTGTGTCTGTGTTTGTTCCCCCAACATCTATTGACAACTGATGGTGGTGTGTTTACGTCCCCCGTAACTTAGCGGTTCGGCAAAAGGGTCCGATAGAACAAGTACCAGGCTTACAAAGAATAAGTCCTGGGGTCGATTTGCTTGACTAGAGGCGGTGCTCCAGCATGGCCACAGTCAAATGACTGAAACAAATAAAAGAATAAAAGAAAGACTATGTACATGTATATATTTATGATGGACTCTTTTCAGTTTCTGTCTACCAAACCCACTCACAAGGCTTTGGTCAGTCTGAGGCTATGGTAGAAGACACTTGCCCAAGGTGTCTTGCAGTGAGACTGAACCCAGAACCCTGTAGTTAGGAAGTAAGCTTCTTATCACACAGCCTCACCTGTACATGTATATAAATATAAACTATATTTACCCATGTATAAGTGACACACTTCCATATTTTATTTTAACAGAAATATTGTGTGTGATTTATGAACAAGCATCACTAATAAAAAAAATGTGTGTGTGTGTGTGTGTGTGTGTGT
>NW_026331177.1:0-386 GCF_001194135.2 Octopus bimaculoides
CGGATGTCAACTCATGCTCTCTGCGTTCTTGTCAGACAACTCATCTCTGTTTGACCCCAGGTTGGTCACGAAGTTAACAGAGAAAATTGTCTGTCCAAGGCAACGCGCCAGCATGCCACACTGTCGTCGTTCGGGCTAATCTTAGCAAATGCCCGCGACAACAACGCCAGACACAATTCACTTCTGCACCCCTTCAAGGCATTTTCACGAAAAATGCAATCCTGCAAGAAAACTTTTGCTGATATCATAGATAGAGAATGCACACACTCACTCGCATCAGATTATTCCACAGCTACAGGACTTTCTCTTGGTCTCACACGAATAGATACCAGTCCTGTATACCTTCTCAAGATTCTCTCTCCTGATACGCACCACCTGCTACCATC
>NW_026331178.1:0-212 GCF_001194135.2 Octopus bimaculoides
ACAAAATTTCAGATAGGGACCGTCGGACTCTTACGCGAATTGTTAGAAAGATCACAAAATTACAACTCCCAAAATTACTGCAGAGCCTAATGGCCTCCTCGAGAACCCAGTTTCCACTTAAACTGTTCGCCGGGAACTGCACAAAGCCAGGTTTCATGGGAAGACTGCAATCAGAAAATCACTACTTTCAAAAACAAACGTTGCAAAGCGTT
>NW_026331179.1:0-770 GCF_001194135.2 Octopus bimaculoides
GGAAACTAACGGACACCAAAGTAAACTAACAGAAACTAACAGAAACTAACGGAAACTAACAAAAACTAACGAAAAGTAACGGAAACTAACGAAAGTAACGGAAACTAACGAAAGTAACGGAAACTAACGAAAGTAATGGAAACTAACGGAAACTAACAGAAACTAACGGAAAGTAACGGAAACTAACAGAAACTAACGGAAACTAACGGAAAGTAACGGAAACTAACGAAAGTAATGGAAACTAACAAAAGTAACGGAAACTAACGGAAACTAATGGAATGTAACGGAAACCAACAGAAACTAACGGAAAGTAACGGAAAGTAACGGGAACTAACAGAAACTAACGGAAACTAACGGAAGGTAACGGAAACTAACAGAAACTAACGGAAACTAACCGAAAGTAACGGAAACTAACGAAAGTAACGATAACTAACGAAAGTAACGGACACTAACGGAAACTAACGCAAACTAACAGAAACTAACAGAAACTAACGGAAAGTAACGGAAACTAGCAAAAGTAACGGAAACTAACAAAAGTAACGGAAACTAACGGGAAGTAACGGAAACTAACAGAAACTAACGGAAACTAGCAGAAACTAACGGAAACTAACGGAAAGTAACGGAAACTAACAAAAACTAACGGAAACTAACGGAAACTAACGAAAGTGACTGAAACTAACGAAAGTAACGGAAACTAACAGAAAGTAACGGAAACTAGCGGAAAGTAACGGAAACTAACGAAAGTAACGGAAACTAACAAAAGTAACGGA
>NW_026331180.1:0-294 GCF_001194135.2 Octopus bimaculoides
TATGGTGTGTGCTGTGTGGGGTTTTTGTGGTGGGTCGGTGGGTGATGAGGTGTGGCAAGCAAAACAACTCATAAAATTTATTGCAGACTTAGATAAACAAACACACCCGGTTTCGTACACAATGCTCCCAGTGTAACCCGGTTACGCACCATTGATTTATCTGTGTGTCGTTGTACGTTCTTTATTGCTTGTTTCGTAATTCAATGGACTGAAACACACCCTACCACCCGTTATAGCCTACCATCTACCCGTGGACGATTGTCATTAAGACGAGCTCCTAATAAAACTCTGCCC
>NW_026331181.1:0-239 GCF_001194135.2 Octopus bimaculoides
ATAACATTTTGCAGAAATATGTTTTCAAGAGAGTGTGGATTAAATTAGATTGAAAAGAAGTTTGAAATGAATAAGTGAAAATGCAGGGGTTATAGAAGTTAGTGGTAACAAAGTGTGTGGAGAGATAGCAAACGATAAATTCATCTAAAAAACACACACATTAGAGTTTTTGCATGCATGTGTAAAATGAAGTAAAAGTATAATATTAAAACAAAATATCTTTTTCCTACCTCTTAAAA
>NW_026331182.1:0-479 GCF_001194135.2 Octopus bimaculoides
TAGTAATGTATTAATTATCTACTGAACTTGTATGACTTTAAATGATTTTTAAAAAAATTCTAAATAATATTGTTACAATATGGTTTCAAATTTTGACACAAGGCCAGCAATATCGGAGGAGTTATGTTAGTCAAACATTGAAATCTGTGGATATCAGTTATTTAGCTGTAGAGAAGTCACGAGTTGAAAGGGCAGAAAATAAGGGAGAGGGAAAAACAGAACCGATATTACTGATAAAAAAAAAAAGGGTTGAAAATCTATGGAACCTAACGTTTCTACTAACCAATATTGTAGCAATATGAAAGGTGCCAAGCTGGCAAAATCCTTAGCACACCGAATAAAATGCTTAGCGGCATTTCGTCCGTCTTTACGTTCTGAGTTCAAATTCCGCCGAGATCAACTTTACCTTTAATTCTTTCGGGGGTGATATAATAAGTACCAGTTGAGCACCGGGGTCGATGTAATCGATTTAACCCTCC
>NW_026331183.1:0-267 GCF_001194135.2 Octopus bimaculoides
TCTAAATGACTTGAGATACTCGTTCTGCCTTGGTTTTGATTTTTTTCTCTAATATAATATATACATGCTATAACGGAACCCAAACACAGATCCCTAGCATGGATTCCTAGATCCAGCCTTAGCTGTGATCTTGGAACCTAATGGTAGCCCAACTATAGCACTTACCCAGCGTACCTACTCATTAAGATCACAAGTAAAATAAACCCTTCATATCCTTTATATAATACATATATATAATGCCAAACAGCCCCAGAGGTTTGTGAGGTG
>NW_026331184.1:0-337 GCF_001194135.2 Octopus bimaculoides
ATATATATATTCATGAAAGTACTAGTTTCTTTTAATATGTATCATTCAAAGTGTACAGTATTGTATATATATCCATTATGGAGATATATATATATATAAATGGAGTTAAATGCAGGTGCTATTCAAATTCTTTTACTTCCAACACATGTTTCGAAGGTATCACTGATATTATTCCAAAGGAATAAAATGGTGTGATTTTTTGCTACCCTGGTAACTATTTATCTATTTTTTCCATGTTAATTATTAACAAGGGAAAAATACACACATCTATCTATCATCTATTTATCTATATATATATATATATATATATATATAATGCGAGAGAGTTAGGGGTTGA
>NW_026331185.1:0-408 GCF_001194135.2 Octopus bimaculoides
CACACACACATACATAGGCACATGTATATATACATATATATACATACACACATGATAAGGAACAACCTCCTCCACCCCCACCCCACTTTAAACAAATGCTAAATCGAAGTGAAGGCTGATATATATAATGGACGGCTTTTACTACAAACAATCTATAAAAGATTATTTATATATATTATTTTTTGTAGAAAATGGAATTTTCTGGATGAATTCCAAATATTTAGAATATTAAAATGGATGGAAAGTAAACTAAAAATGGTTTCCTGATCAAATATAAGTGACATGGCGCTGCTGTTTTTTGGCATTGGTTGATGGCTTTGTTTAAGCTTTTAAAGATATATATATGTTCATGTGCATGTATAAATATATAGATATATATACTCATTTCTGTATATACGTGTATATGTA
>NW_026331186.1:0-243 GCF_001194135.2 Octopus bimaculoides
GAGGAGGGAACCAGACTGCTGGAGTTCTGTGATGCAACCGATCTTATAGTTTGCAATACTAACTTCAGGAAACCTGCCTGTCACCTAGACACCTACCGATCCGGCAGACACTCTAGCCAAATCGACTACATCCTCGCCAGAAATAGGGAAAGAGGGCGGCTTATAAATGCCAAAACCCTCCTGGCGAAGAATGTACTCGAAGCATTTGACGAAATAGAAGGGGATATAGCATCATACAACGTG
>NW_026331187.1:0-478 GCF_001194135.2 Octopus bimaculoides
AGGAGGAGGAGGAGGATGCTACACATATTATGAATGTATGTGTATGTGTGAAAGAGCATGTGTATATGATGTTTGCCAAGCATTTTAGAAGCTAAAATACATTAACATAACATTATAGCTACTGGTCTAAATTAGACCACAGATTCCGTGCTTCCTATCATACAATACTTACCTACATGTCAAACACAAAGAGCATAGCACACCTTTAATTGATAGCATTTGAGAAAAATTGTATAACCTCACAAACGTACATCTATTACAAGCAAACCCAAAACTTTTACAAAGTATCAATGTAATTTATGTATTATGTGTTTGTAGGTGCGTGTAGGCAAGGATATATGCATATGTGTGTGTGTGTATGTGTATGTGTGCATGTATGCACACATTTATATATATATATATACATATATATATACACACACACACACATAATTACAAGTATATATGTATATATACACATTTACATATACACACACAT
>NW_026331188.1:0-380 GCF_001194135.2 Octopus bimaculoides
AAGCAAGCTACTTACCACACAGCTACTCCTGCGCCTATATATATATCTATTGTTGTACTTGGAGATGGTCATGTTGCCAGTTTAGCCAAAGAAAACACACGCACTATATATTTGGTGTTCACTTGCTTCAGCTTTATTTTATATTAATTGTATTTCGACCAGAGTTCTTTCGTCACACTTCTGTGACCTCATCTGTGGTCCTTTGCTGTCTTCTTTCTTATATATATAATATACTTTTTAAATTTAACTACATGTGGATTTTTGGCGATTTTGTTCCTCCATCTTCCTGTTTCTGAAGAAGAGCTTTGCTCGAAACATAAAACCATCTTCCTTTCCTTCCCTGAGCGTCTGCTAATACTTTACATGCACCACGTCCTCGC
>NW_026331189.1:0-753 GCF_001194135.2 Octopus bimaculoides
TACATACATACATACACACATATATATGTGTGTATGTGTGTTTATATTATAACTATACGTACATGTAAATATATACACTACACACACACGCATACACACATACAGACGTACGCACACACTCACACGCATGAAACACGTAGTTTATACACGCCCCTCCAATAAACCCTTCCCACCAGCCCCCCCACAAAAACCACCCCCAAACAAAACCCCATAACACTTAAGTAGATATTCAAGTTATATCTAGGTCTTTCGTTTGAAGTACATCTAACACCATATACTTTTCGCGCCCCTTTCGTCATACACACACACATACATATATATTTATATATATGTATATAACTGTCTACCTATATATATGCATATGTACGTATATATGTGTGCATATGTATGTATATATATATATATATGTGTGTGTGTGTGTGTGTGTTTATGTACAAGCAAATACACACATACAAATAGTTACACGCGCATATATATCCACATATATGTATATAACTTTCTGACTGTTGGTTTGTCTTGTTCATGTTGTTGTTGTAGTAAATATCACTGTTGTTGTTGCTGTTGCTGCTATTGTTCTTGTATTGTTTTCCGCTACCGAATTTTACCAATATCTGATCTAACAAGGTGTCGGGGGGAAAATTTAGCCGCAGGATTCTTCACAGTCTCCCTCCATGTAAGTGTCTTTGAAGTTTACTGTTTGGCTTGTGAAGCTAACATCTTTAACGTAAGTAAAAACACTGGCAAAATTGCATT
>NW_026331190.1:0-624 GCF_001194135.2 Octopus bimaculoides
TGTGTGTGTGTGTGTGTGTGTGTATGTGTGTGTGTGTGTGGGTGTGCGTGCGTGCGCCTGCTTCCACAAGAATGGGTATGCGATTAAGAAGTTTGCTCCCAACTATATGGCCTTGAGTTAAACCAATGCATGGCTGCTTGGCTACGTGTTGCATGTGTTTATGCAATATACATTTGTTGATAACTTGAATAACAAGGGGAGAGTCATTTTCTTATCGTGCCTTAAAATTTAACACACTCACCGTTAAAGATAAAGATAATAAAGATAATAAGTTGAATAACAAGGATATATATAAAACAGCTTAGCATATACCTTACTGAGGTCATAAGAATTTATTGACATTTGAGAGAAAGTAGAGTAAATCTTTCTTGGATAGGATATATTGATAACTAGCAGTATAGCCCGGCGTTGCCCGGGATTAAGCTAGGATTATGAAGTGATCAAGTGCTTTATTTCAAACCAAAATAAGTAACATTGACATCAGATTTGCGCTGAATCCGTTGAAATTGGTTGGCTGAAAATGGTTTGCAGGCAATTTGATTGTGAAATCCCATAAGGAATCAGTTTATTGGGAATCTGGATTGGAGCAGCTTAGGAAAACTTACCACAGCCTTAACCAAAAAA
>NW_026331191.1:0-109 GCF_001194135.2 Octopus bimaculoides
GAAAGAGGGAAAGAGAGAGGGAGAGAGTTTGTGTGCGAGAGAGCGCATTAGTGTGTGTGTGAGAGAGAAAGAAAGAGAGAGAAAGAGAAAGGGAAAGAGGGAAAGAGAG
>NW_026331191.1:119-246 GCF_001194135.2 Octopus bimaculoides
GAGAGAGAAAGAAAGAGAGAGAAAGAGAAAGGGAAAGAGGGAAAGAGAGAAGGAGAGAGTTTGTGTGAGAGAGAGCGCATTAGAGTGTGTGTGAGAGAGAACGAGAGAGAGAGAAAGAGAAAGGGAA
>NW_026331192.1:0-292 GCF_001194135.2 Octopus bimaculoides
TATATATATATATATATATGTATGTATATATACATATATGCATATATATGCATAAATATATATGCGTATATATATATGTACATATATGCACATATACATATATGGTGGGGACAAAGACGTACACATAGATATAGAAAGACATGTGCACACGCTTTATATATACACACACAGATATAAGTATGTATGTATGTATGTATGTATGCGTGCATGTATGTATGTATGCACATATTCATGTACGTATTGACACACGCAAACACACACATATGCATTTATATATATATATATATATATA
>NW_026331193.1:0-291 GCF_001194135.2 Octopus bimaculoides
TATATATATATATATATATACATATACAGATATACAGACATACATGTATATATATATGTACATATATGTATGTATATATATACGTATATATACATTCGTATCTGTATACATATATACGTATATATATATACATATACATATATATATACATATGTACATATACATATATGTATATATATACTTATGCACATATATATATATACATATATATATGTATATAAATATGTATATGTATACATTTATATATTTATGTATGTATATATATATATGTATATATATATAATACATATA
>NW_026331194.1:0-534 GCF_001194135.2 Octopus bimaculoides
TGTACACAACAAAAGGATGTATATGGATATAATCTGTGTAGTTACTAATACATGCACACTCATACACACTGTTAAACACCTATCAATCTACATATATACCCGCCCATACATTCATGCATGTGTTTGAGTACACGTGAGTACTTAATTCACACCTTGTAATTTTCGAAATCAGAGTCATACATATATATGAACGATGATACATGGAACATGTGTACAGCAGGGTGTATTCATTCAAGCTGAGACTCATGAAAGAAAATATATATTGCAATTTACATAACTGTGGTATGAAGTTCATACATTGTCTTCATAGAGAACAAATACCTACATGTATGTAGATACATAAGTATACATACATACACACACACACACACACACACACACACAAACACACACACACTCACACACACACACACACATATATATATATATATAAACGTATATATATATTCACATATACACGTACAGATACACACACACACACATCTATGCGTGTGTTCGTGTATACATACAAACACATACAACACACACAGACAC
>NW_026331195.1:0-793 GCF_001194135.2 Octopus bimaculoides
GAGGACCTGTGCTTTGTATGGCAGTAAAATTTCATTTTTTAAGAATAAAATATATTTTTTTAAAAATTATCTTCGTTAAAAGACCGCTTCCTTATTATTATTATTATTATTATTATTATTATTATTATTATTATTATTATTATTATTATGTATTTTAATGTGGTAGACTTTCCTCTTGATTGAAGTTAAACTCATGCTCTTGTATTTTTTGTACTGTAACTCGTCCTTCGATATTTCTTCCATGACTTGGGCTCTTGTGGCCAATAAAAGAAATCATTCCTATTGAGTGAGAGAGCAATGAATGCCATCAAAGTGACACTGGGTTAAAATATATGAAGACTACCCTACCCATCATGTCTACCTGTCATAGATTTTTGTATTTGTTCGGTGGCAACTCAAGACATCCCGAGACGACATAGACTGTTGTTTCGTGAAATTTATCGCAAAATCTGTATTTAGGATCAATCATTATTATCATTATCATTATTATTATTATTATTATTATTATTATTGGGTGAGAGAGGAGTGCATGCCCTCAAAGTGACACTGGGGTAAAATATACGAAGCCCATTATACCCATCATGACTACCCGTCTGATAACGGTACACTAGGCACATGCATCACAACCATATGTGCGCGACATGGTGATCTCATATCAAGATAAATAGCGCATGATCTCGCAGGTGGGGCCCAGTTAGAATTTTCTTCAGGTCGGCTAACCCATCCCGCTCAAAAGGTCCCTAAATAAGGTTTATTATTATTATTATTATTATTATTATTATTATTATTATTA
>NW_026331196.1:0-426 GCF_001194135.2 Octopus bimaculoides
GTGTGTGTGTGTGTGTGTGTGTATGTGTGTGTGTGTGTGTGTGTGAAGGCGCGTAGCTTAGTGGTTAGGGTATTTGGCTCGCGATCGTACGGTCGCGAGTTCGATTCCCAGTGGCATGTCGTGTCATTGAGCAAAATACTTATTTCACGGTGCTTCAGTCCAATCAGAAGGCAAAAATGAGTAGTACCTGTATTTCATACTCTGTGTCACGCTGAATCTCCTTGAGAAATATATAAAAAGGGGTACACGCGTCTGTGGAGTGCTCAGCCAGCAGTTCAGTTGATCGCATCAGCTGGGACCCTCGTCGTCGTAACTAATGGAACGCTCCTATATATCGGTTGTTAAACGATGGTGGGGGACAAACACAGACACACAGACATATACATATACATACATACATACATACATACATACATACATACATAC
>NW_026331197.1:0-253 GCF_001194135.2 Octopus bimaculoides
TATATTCTTTTACTCATAGCCAGGAACTTTTCAGCACCTCCTCATATATAGTGTGACAGACAGACAGATTAGATAGGTAGATAGATAGATAGATAGATAGATAGATAGATAGATAGATAGATAGATAGAGAGAGAGAGAGAGAGAGAGAGAGAGAGAGATAGACAGACAGATAGACGGACAGACGGATGGACGAACGGATGGACGGACAGACGGACAGACAGACAGACAGACAGATAGATAGATAGATAGATA
>NW_026331198.1:0-216 GCF_001194135.2 Octopus bimaculoides
AACGTACGTACTGCTATAAGCTATTGAATTTTTGTTGCTTAACTTCAAATATATATATATGTATGTATGTATACTTACATATAAGAGACAAGTTGTACATATGCCGCTATATATATATGTATAAATAATACAAAATGGGACAAGGACACAAAACATCCACACAGGTAGGTGATACAAGAAAGGGACAAAACATCCAGAAAGACGATACAAAGAAAA
>NW_026331199.1:0-585 GCF_001194135.2 Octopus bimaculoides
TTTTTTTTAGAATTATTGTATTTCACTTGTTTTATTGAACTTCTATTTAATGTATTTTAGAGCCATATTCTTCCATATGTAATACCAAATTTCTTTTTGCCTATGTGTAAATCTCACATTTACCTAGTTTGTCTGTGTAGAATAATCATTTTATGTACCCAGTAATAGATGCAACTTCTCTCATTGAAATTCAGATTCATAGCCACAAACCTCTTTAATTCAACTGCAGTTGTTTGTCATTGTTCCTACATCGTTGAGAAATTAATGTTGACAAAGTTGAATAATTATATTCATCTATTCAAGAGGACATTTAGAAATAATTGGATAAATTCAATTTCAAATTATTAGGAAGTGTTGGAATACATTGTAAAAAACAAATAAATACTAGTGGAAAGTTCAAATTTATAATGTGGCAGTGAGTGACAAGTATAATCCAAACTCTGCAAGCTCCATTTCCTGCAATAATTGGAATTGGACGGGGATATCTTGTAAAGAAAACTCCAAATGACTCGTCTTTGTTTCCTTGTATCATCTGTCTGGATGTTTTGTGTTCTTGTCACATTTTTGTATTATATATATATATAT
>NW_026331200.1:0-227 GCF_001194135.2 Octopus bimaculoides
TTGAACTCAGAACGTAACAGCAGACGAAATACCGCTAAGCATTTTGCCCGCCGTGCTAACGTCTCTGCCAGCTCACTGCCTTTCGATTAAGTAGATTATTGATTAATTATGATGGGACATATTTTAAATGCAATTAACTGGGACCTGAACAAGCACATTTATTAAGGCAACTATAATAATGGGATCCATTACCAAGGTATTTAGCCCATTATTTTGAGATACTCAAT
>NW_026331200.1:385-721 GCF_001194135.2 Octopus bimaculoides
GAATAGAAGAAAGATCAACAATAACAAGAAAGGAATTAAATGGAATGGGTTAAGGGGAAAACAAAATAACCTAGATGAAATATGATGAGCGAAATCTTTATAAACTGTCAGAGGTAAAAACTGAGATTAAGAAAAATATACATGTAGAATAAATAGTGTGAGAACGATGAACAGGCTAAAATGATTTATCAAACTAAATGAGTTGGATAAGCTGTGTAGTTAATTAGACTTATGTAAATAACCATTGATATAATGATGGTTTGCATGTATATGAATATATGGGAGAAGTATAGGATCTTTTTTAAAACGGGGGCCACATTTTTCATTAACGAAACA
>NW_026331201.1:0-353 GCF_001194135.2 Octopus bimaculoides
AGTATGTTGGTGAAGCAACTCATGCTAAGCCCTGTATATTTATGATTATATATATATGTATATATATATATATCATATGAAAAAATATAGATCTTACATAAATACACACACATATAAACCTTTCATCTTTTGCCTGCTTCAGTCATTAGTCTGCGGCCATGCTGAAGCACCACCTCGAAGTTGTAGTCGATTGAATCGATCCCACTGCTTATTTCTTCAATTTTAAAACCTCGTACTTATTCTATCGGCCTTTAAGCCGAACCGTTCGGTTATGGGGACGTAAACTCTCTAACAACGGTTGTCAAGTGTTGATGGGGAGACAAACTCAGACACAAGGACACAGACACCTATGT
>NW_026331202.1:0-290 GCF_001194135.2 Octopus bimaculoides
TACATACATATATACTTACATACACTCTTACATACACACATACATACATACATACATACATACATACATGTATGCGTATGCATAGTCACCAGCATCATCATAGTCACTACCCTCATCATTATCATCACCACCACTACCACAACCACGACTACCACCATTGTCATCATCATTGTTATCATCAGAGTTATCACATGATCACCATCAGAAACAAGTAGCATAAAAACAGCTAGGGTTAGCAACAGGAAGGGCATCCAGTTGTAAAGACAATGCCTTAGCAATATATATATATA
>NW_026331203.1:0-250 GCF_001194135.2 Octopus bimaculoides
GGCCATTGAAAATTGCTATGAAAATGACCGTTAAACAAAGGGAAATTACTCTGTCGTTGACCGTTATTAAGACAAAAGAGCTATTAGAATGACCGCTAAGTGAGGGGAGGGAGTGAAGGTAAAGGAGTAAAAATGTCCATAGTATTCGCGTAAGCGCACCAGTCTATACATACACATGCGTGCCCACACACCCACGTACATGCGCCTATATGTATATACTCATCGACCCTCACTTGAAACACACACATGC
>NW_026331204.1:0-301 GCF_001194135.2 Octopus bimaculoides
TTCCTGCAAATTCTTACATCCACCATTGTCCACTGAGTTATATTTCTAACACATTCTAATCTGTTAAACTGGCAGCGCTCAGACCATTGTCAAGGGCTGATATGGTTCATTGACAAACAGAATGGAAGATTAACAAGTCTTCAAGAAATATTCGTTGACAATAATTCTTCCTTCTTCTAAGAAATGCTGGTATTTTGGGTCAACAGACAAAAGTATAAAGACCTAAAGGTGTGGCTGTGTGGTAAGAAGTCTGCTTCCCAATCATATGGTTCTGGGTTCAGTCCCACTGCATGGCACCTTG
>NW_026331205.1:0-273 GCF_001194135.2 Octopus bimaculoides
GTGTGTGTGTGTGTGTATAAATATGTAGGTGTGTTGCTGTCTCTTTACCTTGGTGTTGCATGGTATTTATAAACAAGTGGCAATGCCATACCATTGATGTCCATTGTTTCCAATACTATGTGAAAACATCTCTTGTCATAGAGAATATTAACTTGTTTGGAAGTGCATCTGGATGTTGAAAAACTTTACCTCAACAAATTCTGTATGACCCATGCAAACCAACCACATGGTTCCGGGTTCATTCCCACTGTGTGTGTGTGTTTGCCCCCCCCC
>NW_026331206.1:0-225 GCF_001194135.2 Octopus bimaculoides
AATACCATCCACAAAAAAGACTGTCCTGAAATAAACTTAGAAAATCCCTCATTTATGGAATACATTCATAGACACCAACTCAGGGAATACTAGAGGAATATTCCCATCAAAAATTCTGTCAAATATAGACATAACAGTCCGGATATTGTTGTTTGGGACAGAAGGGAAATGGTATGTAAAATCATAGGGGTCAAATGCCCTGCAAATATAAATATATCTTTGAAA
>NW_026331207.1:0-104 GCF_001194135.2 Octopus bimaculoides
TTGTCTTGACATCACTTAATAGTTGAGTGGTACAGTCATACACGTGGAGTCGCTTGTTTCAAGTCTTCTGTGAAAACATGTCCAGCCATGGAGAGATATTTACT
>NW_026331207.1:207-470 GCF_001194135.2 Octopus bimaculoides
TTACTCTGCTCACGTAAAGCGAAAGCAAGGTATTGTAATCACTTGTCTTTGCAAAATTACTGGAAAACGATTGAACAGATTAGGTGATTATCTTCAACCATACATAGATATACGACTTCTTAATTTCACCAGAGTGTAAATTCGTATAATAGTAATGCTTAAAACCAAAATAAGTTGGTCAGTGTTTACAAGTACACCGGTTCGCAAAAATCGACCTTTTGGTTAATGCTGACATTATTACCCGGTAACAAAATCGAAAAAAA
>NW_026331208.1:0-354 GCF_001194135.2 Octopus bimaculoides
AATAATAATAATAATAATAATAATAATAATAATAATAACAATAGTGATGAAGACCTGCTACAGTATACCGCGAAAGATATGGGTGTAAATGCAGACGAAATGATGGGCAAGGAAGAGTTTAACCAAAGAGCTGAGAAGAGAAAAGAAGACCATCTTAAAATAAGAATGCATGGACAGTTCGAAAGGAGTACACAGAACGTTGAGGATAATACAGCATCGTAGGCATGGCTTGAGCGAGGTGATTTGAAGCGTACCACCGAAAGCCTGATCATTGCTGCACAAGATCAGGCTCTCGCTACAACTTGTATGAGCATGTACCAAGTAAAGTTATGCAGGAGGGAGGATAGAAAAGTA
>NW_026331209.1:0-234 GCF_001194135.2 Octopus bimaculoides
AGGGACTCTTAAAACGTCAAAACTACCATAATAAATATACAGTATACCGAAAGCGAGAGAATGTAACTTGGAAGTCATCCCTTGAAAACAGATTCAACCGCAAATCATATGAGTTCATAGTTAGTGTACATAATCCACTTTCTAATCGTCAGAGCAGGCATAATGAAGACGCATAAAAATGAATAAAATTCAGCATACCAGAAGAACACCAAATGTATCCAACATAGCACATTT
>NW_026331210.1:0-639 GCF_001194135.2 Octopus bimaculoides
CACACACACATCTTTCTCTTCTTTCCTGCCCTGCCCTCTAAAATTAAAAAATACTCTGAATGTATTGCTTGATAAACTTGCACATGCAAGTATACAAATGCTCACATGTGTACAGGTACACACACCCTTAAGTTCACATATGCACATACACATACATGCATGTGCATATTCACACGTGTGTGTGTGTGCATGTGTGTTAATTATTGGCCAGCTGCTATCTTTTATACACCTTCTCCCTATTTTTAAAATTTTACTGGCAATCAAATGTATTGAGTTCCAAGAAGCTACGGTAACTAAAATATCACAAGGCTGTATATTGCATGCACTCAAAAATTTTCTGATTTCATTACCAAACATAATAACCCACACAAACGCACAAAGACAATCATTCATAGATATATATATATGCAGGCACACATGGAGTTATATGTGTTGCTGTGTGTGTGTGTGTGAGTGAGAAAGAAAGAGAGAGAGCATGTAATGCACATGTGCACGCACTCTCATAAATCAATTTATACATACATTACACGCACAAGATCACACACACCCACACAAATGCAAATAAGTATGGCAGGTATGTGATGATACCAGTATACACAAATACACACACACACACACACACACACATGTATTATATAT
>NW_026331211.1:0-751 GCF_001194135.2 Octopus bimaculoides
AAATCGACTACCCCCTTCCCTCCAAATTGCTGACCGTGTGCCAAAATTTGAAACCAATATTCTCTCAAGACAAAGCGGCGAGTTGGAAGAATCGTTAGCACACCGGGCAGAATGCCCAGCGCTATTTCGTCCGTCTTTACGTTCCGAGTTCAAATTCCGCCGAGGGGTTGACTTTGTTTTCCATTCCTTTCGGGGTCGATGAAATAAGTACCAGTTGAGACTACGGATCAACGAAATCGACTTACCTCTCCACCAAAATTGCTGCCGTTGTGCCAGAATTTGAAACTAATATCCTCCTAAGACTATTGAGGTTGATGCTGTTAATATTCGGCTTAACGTTTTTCTAACATTGATGTGTGTGTGTGTGTGTGTGTATTAGCAGATGAAATGCATGTGCATTTGCAAATAAAGCGAGTGTGTACGTAGAATGAGTTGGTTTAAAGAAACAAAACAAAAAGCAACCCATACAAAAAAAAAATCACTAGCAAAAAAAAAAATAACAACAAAAGTTTCAGAATCGATTAGAAATCCGTTAATAAACACTTATACATCCAAACAATAAAAAGAAGAAAAAGGAGCAAAGAAACCATTTTTGTTGCATCTTGGAACGGTCATTTTGCCAATAAAAACACTCGCACTGGTTTAACTTCACTTTTGTTTATTATCCATCAGTTGGTAGACTATTTAACCACCTAACTGATTGTTTGATGATCCTCCCGAGATGCAACAATATGTGTTTCAGCAAACGAGT
>NW_026331211.1:1691-2166 GCF_001194135.2 Octopus bimaculoides
AATTTTATTTTTTTCCCTTTATTCGTATTTGTTTGTTTCAAATATAGGTACAATCCTTTATATTGATTTTTGTTGTTTTGCATCTTAGGTAAAGAAAAAAGGACAGTGTCCATGACATTATTTACGGGGCCTTTGAGAACTTACGGGAAAAAAGTTGGATGCGAAGAGCACGTACTGAAAATGGAATCGTAGCTCGACTTTTTGCAAATGTGTGGATTTTGCTGAAACCAGGACAAAGACCAGGTGTTTATATTAACCAGGGTGACAGAGCCTGTCCACCGTCAAAACAAACAGAAGTCAAAGACGAGGAATAAAGACAAAAATACTTCCATTCTACATTCTACCAATTCCGTTAATCTATCTTCGTGAATTCTTTTATTTTTTACTTGTTTTAGTCATTAAACTGTGGTCATGCTGGGGCACCGCCATGAAGAATTTTAGTCGAGCGAATCGACCCCAGTACTTTCCTTTTTTA
>NW_026331212.1:0-518 GCF_001194135.2 Octopus bimaculoides
GAAAAAAAAAAAAAAGCACTTAGCTATTCTTGTTTCTTCTCATGAATATTGTTCGCGATATTTATAAACTGGGAAATCAATTGGAAAGTCTAGTTCCAATTATTATTGCCGATTTCAATATCGTTTATTTTTTATGATTATTCAGCACTATATTTTTGACACATTTTTTTTGCTTCATCCAGCAGCTGCCGATGACAATTATAAACATAGCGAACTACAGATTTGCAACAGGAACAGAACGATAAGAAATGCGAATAAATGGTTTAGAAAGATTTTACAAATAGTAGCAAAAAATATTTAAAATGTTTATAGTTTCATGGAATTTATGTTATATATAATAAAATATTATAACTGGGCAAAATTTAGATGTATTCCGTTGTTATACCACCTTCCATGACTCCCATATCAGAAATTCGGTGTTGATATATAATTATCAGGCTGCTCTTTATATTGATTTCTTTCATTCAGGTAGAGACCGATGCAACCTATTGAATCCACTGCGGTGTTTTATTGATATT
>NW_026331213.1:0-264 GCF_001194135.2 Octopus bimaculoides
AGTAAGTACGTAAGTACGAATGAACGAACATACGTACGTTCGTACGGACGAACGTACACACGTACAAACGTAAGGGCGAACGAAGGAACGAACGTACGTAGGAACGAACGAACATGCGTAAGTACGTACGAAAGAACGATCGTACGTACGTAAGAACGAACGAGCTAACGATCGAACGAACGATCCAACGAACTAAAGAAAGAACGTACGTACTTAATAATGTTTGTTTGATCGTTCTGACGTACGTACGTTCTTTCCTTTATT
>NW_026331214.1:0-245 GCF_001194135.2 Octopus bimaculoides
CTGGGCATCAACATGTGTAATGATGCATCATTTCACATGCACATTGTCAATTTGACAGCAAAGGGCAGACAACTGGTAGGGTGGATGCTGATGACATTCCATACAAGGGATCAAAATGTCATGCTGACTCTATGGAAGACATTTGTTCTGAGCCGCCTAAACTATTGCTCTCAGTTGTGGTCACCACACTGTGTCAAGCGGACAGGAGAACTCGAGGCAATTCAGCGGCACTATACAAAAAAGAT
>NW_026331215.1:0-266 GCF_001194135.2 Octopus bimaculoides
TATATATATATATATATATGTGTGTCTTCTGCAAGGTGATGGTCACCCAAAAACTATGGTAGGATTCTCTTTCGGAATGTAGCCATTAATGTGATTGAACTTGGAACCACAAGGCTGCAAAGAAAACTTCTTAATCTCACACACAACAGCTATGTGCACATGTAAGAGGAATAAGGGGTGTTTGTTGTATGTATGCGAGAGACAGAGAGACAGAGATAGAGACACAGACAGAGAGACACACAGACAGATGAAGTGTAAGTATACAT
>NW_026331216.1:0-3853 GCF_001194135.2 Octopus bimaculoides
ATATATATATATATATATATCCATATATATATACATACATATATATATGTATATATATCCATATATACATACATATATATATGTATATATATATGTATATATATATATACATGTATACATATAATTGTATATACATATATAAATGTATGTATATATATGCACAAGCATATATAATTTGATTCCTTTGTGATTACATTACCATAAAGGGCAAAGAAGTGATATGGCAACACGTATAGTTAAGGCGCCGTAGGAACTGCGTTCCTTTCTCTTCTGTATTCAACTCTTCATCATACCTGCTTTACCTTTCAAACTTTCATGATTGGTAAAAGGAAGCTTGAAAGTCACTGTTACACACTGTCGCTTAAATGTGTTCTTTTGGTCCCGTTCATCTTGGGATGCACTTGGATACCTCATGTCATTAGGTACTCCGTGTTTTTCTGCAATCACGCACCCTCATACTGGTGAGCTCTGGGAGCCGATTCAAGCCCCAGATTGCATCAATTTAGTATTATCCTAGATTGTTATATTCCAGAAAGTATTAGTCCACTTAACACTACCCCGGATAGCACTAACCCAATAGGGCTCACACCACCTGATCCATAAACCTTAGTTACTTCTGTAACCAACTTGATGCTCTTCTTTCTACACTTCGTTAAGATACCCACCGTGTAGATCCTGCAGTGAGGCTGGTTCACGAAACATCTGCAATGAGCCCCTCTGTTGACGAGTCCCTCTGCGGTAGAGACCGTCTGCAAATCGTACAATGTTATATAGTTATATAAGGCGGTGAGCTGGCAGAATCGTTAGTATGCCGGAAAGATTGCTTAGCGGTATTTCGTCCGTCTCTACGTTCTAATTTCTGCTGATTTCGAATTCCACCGAGGGAGAATTTTTCTTTCATCCTTTCGGGTTCGGGGAAATAGGTACCGGTTGAGTAGAAGGCGGGGGAAGTGTGTATATGTTATCGTGTTACCACAACCCCGAAATTGATGGTCCTGTGCTAAAATTTGAAACTTATGTTCTGAGTTGGAACCTTTGCAATCATCTTGCCCTTAACGTGTCAAAATTTGGTGTAAATGAACTGTCGATACCAGTAAGTTACGGTGATCCATTCAGCGAATTCTACTTATCAAGCACACGGAGAAGCTGAAAGTAATAGGAAAACAGATGCACTTTTCACCCTGGTATAAAAATATAAAAAGTTATTTACTTAACGATCAATTAAAATCACAGAATGACGACAGCTGTTCTAACAAGCAGTTTACAAGTACCACCAACAATAACAACAAAAAAAGACAACGAACACGTCGAGGAAAATGAGAACTATAACTGTAACAGATAAAGCCACGGCAACAACAATAATGATTAAAGCAGGTACAACAAAAAAAAAAAAATCAATGTGGAAAAATTTCTGATCCTGATAAAGTGGCAAAAAAAAAAGAAAAGAAAAGGGAGAGCCGGGTTGCGCCTATAACCTATTTCTTGGCAAGAAATATAATTGACGCAGCTAAATATACACACATAGACACACGCATAGACAGATACAAGCACGCACACAAATATAGCTTCGTACACGCGCGCACACACACACACACACACACACACACACACACACACACACACACATACATTACTACTCTGGGAAAAAGTGCACAGATAAATTAGGATATTTATATACAGTATATTTTGGTAATGCTCAATATTTATGCAAGTGTGTGTGTATGTGTGTACGTTTGTGTGCGTGCGTGTTTATGAGTGTATCTGCGTGTATCTGTACGTGAATGTGTATGATCGTGTAGGTGGTATTTACGTATGATTTTCGTACTATAGTATGCTCTGCACGTTCTACATATTAGCATATATATGTGTATATATATATATATATATATATATATATATATATATATATATATATATATATATATATATATACATATATATATATATATATACTGATAGATAAATAGATAGAGAGAGACACGCACACACACACAGAGATAGTTTAGTACAATCACATACATACCCCTTGATCTTCATATCTACATATTGGCATGCCCCAAATAATACAGATGAACATTTACAGGCGCATCAGCATTCTGTTATTCATATATACCTGCATACATACTCACGTACACACACGCATACATACATGTATACATACATTTATTTGTTTATCTATTTTCCCACAAGTTTAAATCAAAAATATAATAAGGCAGTTCTCTCTGTATACGTTGTTTTATATTATATTATTTTTCGTACTCTTATGTTTTAACTCTCTCTCTTACATCAATACAAACAAAGATTGCAAGTTTGCATAACTGTGTGATTTTTTAAAAATTAATACCCATGTCCATATCCAGTAACAAACCCGACGTGCATGAAAGCGAAAGGCTACAGCATGGGGTTTAACATTTTTTTAAATGCTAAACTACATGGCCAACATCTAGAAGAACCAAACAAGATGGTCAAAACTCGAATGCATTTGTTCAGAGACCAGCTTGAGAAACAAATTATATGCCACCTCATTTACATCTGTGGTTTGAACCAGTGTAGCTGTGCCTTCTTGGTTCGATCAGATCTATCAACATAGCAGCACTAACAAATGAAACGCTATGGCGGAAGATGTTTAGTATTTAGAGTAGTTTAGATTTTTCTTAAAATTACAGTATTTAATCTCTAAAGAATTCTTAAACGGTAAACATGTTTACAAGAATGAAATGTTTTCACACATTTGGAACATATGTAGATCATTATATTATCAGTAAGTAGAATCTAAAATAATGATAAAAGACTGCTTAAAAAGAGATGATACCTTATTAAAATAATCTGATGTCGTTTAGTTTTTGCATTACAGGGAATCGCCACACATTTCGATAAGTTTAGCAACATGTGTTCTGAATATCTGTCATTGAATGTTCCTGTAGTGATGCCTATGTTTTATTCTGGTTCGTCTAAAATGTGATGCTATGGTTTTATAATAAGGCAGAGTTTGTTTATATCTTGCGTTTCCTTGGTATGATTTTGTTTAGTACAAGGATGATATATATTCTTCTACTTGTGCATCTGTTGGTGACTGTTGCATTGTTTCTGGTGTATAGGTTGTTATATTTATGTTCTTTTGAGAATTGTTCGATAACAGGCTGTAGGTAGGTATGAGTTAACTAAATATTAATACTCACAGTAAAAATAATAAGCGCCCCTTCATTTGAACTAATCAAATACGTACAAATAAACACATACATACATATCTAGAGATACATATATTTACATACATCATTTGTAAATCTCTCATTCTATCAGTTTTAGTTTCATTATTTTATTTTAATCAGCAGGAGTTACAAAGTAGTATCTAATAAGTAGACAGCCCCGTGTATTAATCTTTATAACATTGATATATGTCAATGTACGAAATTCTTTGACATTTAAGTCACTTTGGAAAAGCTGTGGATTAAAAATATATGTCTATATTCATGTTTTGAGTTGTAGATTCCATTTTTTTTTACACAAAACATATCAGTCTATACAACGTTCTACCTAGCTACATGATTCTGTATTACCAGTACACATGCATATATACATACATATATACGTAGCTCTTAGTGAGAGATTATCAATCCAGGCAAAATACTTCATGATCTCCCTGTTGGCACAGCAGACTAACAGTATTGATAAGATAAATGACGAACTCAAAGAATTTTTATAGCAGGGGCTGACGAAAGTAGAATTAATATTTTTACTATTGGAAAACTTAGATAAAACTCAGATTTGTTTCGACCAAAGATTGGTCCAGGCCATGTCTAGCTTAATAGTACCACATACATACATACATATATATATATATATATATATATAT
>NW_026331217.1:0-550 GCF_001194135.2 Octopus bimaculoides
GTAGAAATTTGAAGTAAAGGCAGCGATAAGATCAAAGAAATGGCCAAAGATCATTAACAGCAGTAACAACAACAACAATATCAATAACAACTACAAAACATTTGCAGTAGAAACAATACGTATGTATAACAACTTTATTAAGAACAATAGGAAGTTAGGAAAAGAAAAAAACCCCTGAAAGAACAGACGACAGGCAGAAAAAGAGTATGATACATAAATAAAAATAGAATACACAGAAAGAAAAGAAAAGAGAAGACAGAAAGAATGAAGAGAAGAGAAAATGAAGGAAGAAAGTGGAAAATGGGAAGAAGTGATCATGTGATGTATTTTGATGTTTTCATCTTCGAAGATGAAGAAGAGAAAGTTTGGAGATGTTTAGAGCTGGAGGCAGAGTTTTGGTTTATACTAAAGTCTGAGGTTGAAAATAGCGGCTGAAATATATAGGGGTAACTTAATAGAAGAAATAGAGAAGGAAAAGAGGGAGAGGATGAGGGAAGAGAAGATGAAAGAAAGAGAGAGAGAGAGAGAGAGAGAGAGAGAGAGAGAGAGA
>NW_026331218.1:0-305 GCF_001194135.2 Octopus bimaculoides
ATCCTGGTAAAGTAATAATTGACGCGAGAGAATCACAAACTGATAATTTTACACTGACTGTCTTCTCCGAGAGACAATATGGCCTAAACTCTCCAGCTTGTGACCATCCCTACTACACAGTCATCATTGAGCCAAAAGGTAAGCAAATGCTTTTCTATTCCGAAGCTGTTCCGCCACTCTGTCTGTCTGTATGTATGTTTGAATGTACGTATCTATGTATGTGTGGAGGCGCAATGGCCCAGTGGTTAGGGTAGCGGAGTCGCGGTCATAAGATCGCGGTTTCGATTCCCAGACCGGGCGTTGTG
>NW_026331219.1:0-249 GCF_001194135.2 Octopus bimaculoides
CGAGCTGGCAGAATCGTTAGCACGCCGGACGAAATGCTTAGCAGTATTTCTTCTGCCGTTATGTTCTACGTTAAAATTCCGCCGAGGTCGGTCGACTTTGCTTTTCACTCTTTCGGGGTTGATAAAACTAGTACCAGTTACGCACTGGGGTCGATGAAGTTGTCTTAATCCCTTCCCCAAATTTGAGGCCGTGTGCTTTCAGTACAAAGTATTATTATTATTATTATTATTATTATTATTATTATTATT
>NW_026331220.1:0-296 GCF_001194135.2 Octopus bimaculoides
AAGGTTGTTTATGGAAGACCAGCAGTTGCCCATGCATACCAGCCTCCCCCCTCCAGGCCACTAGTGTTATCCAAGGGAAAGGCAAAGGCCGATACAGCTTGGTACCTGTGACATCGCAACTCATTTCTACAGCTGAGTGAACTGGAGCAACATGAAATAAAGTGTCTTGCTCAAGAACACAACATCCAGCCTGGTCCAGGATTCAAACTCACAATCTCACGATTGTAAGATCGATACTCTAAGCACTGAGCCATGCGCCTTCACACACACACACACACACACACATACATATATAT
>NW_026331221.1:0-211 GCF_001194135.2 Octopus bimaculoides
AGAAGGAAAATGTAGTGCTCGTTGAGGTATATTCGAAATAATATTATCATGGAAGCAACACAGGCAAAGTCTAAAGGAACATAACCGAAATACGCATCCAAAATTTATATAAAAAACATATTTATATATGCATATATATTTGTGTATTTTGGAATGTTGTGTCCAATTTATAGAGAATATATGTATTTATATAAGTTTTGGATGCGTATTT
>NW_026331222.1:0-223 GCF_001194135.2 Octopus bimaculoides
TTTTTTTTTCGGTGAAGAAAATATGAAAATTAGTATCGTGTATTTCTTTTCTATTCTATCCCTTTCTGCCCTTTATAGGCGCAGGCGTAGTTGTGTGGTAAGAAGCTTGCTTCCCAACCCCATGGTTCCAGGTTCAGTCCCATTGCGTGACACCTTGAGCAAGTGTCTCCTACTATAGCCTCAAGTCAACCAAAGCTTTGTGAGTGGATTTGGTAGATGGAAA
>NW_026331223.1:0-323 GCF_001194135.2 Octopus bimaculoides
ATGGTCACCAACCAGTGTCAAATTAATCTCAGAAGTTGAGGCAATCCAACGAAGCTACACAAAGAAGATAGTCTCTATGCAACATATAAGCTACTGGGAAAGACTCAAGAGATTTAGACTTTATTCCTTAGAACGTGGGCGAGAAAGATATGCCATAATATACATCTGGAAGATCCTAGAATAGGGCGTCACTGCATAGTGCCAAAGACTCCAAATTTGTCATCAAGATATAGGACAAAATATTGCAACAGCCTGGGCTCTGAAGGCCCACAACTCTTCAATATCCTCCCGAAGGTCAGAGAGACCTACACGGGGTGGATGTA
>NW_026331224.1:0-346 GCF_001194135.2 Octopus bimaculoides
ATATATATATATATATAGGTACATTCCAAGTTGGTGGCGTGAGATTTCAATATTCCTTTTCTTATTTCTTACTTTGTCAGGAAGGAACTAAAACTATTGTCTTCGTCAGACCCTCAACGACCAAAGTGATACCAATGTCGCTCATGTAATTCTCAAACAACATCAAGGTGTTACTCTGAGGCCGATCGCCATTTCTATTTACACGAGACGCGTGCCGCACAATCACGTGTCTTCAGGCGCCTTAAAACTTTGGAGATGACATCAGATTTATTAGTATTAGCGGTAGAAAGACGGAACGACATATTGGATGTACACTGACATTTTGAAAGTAGAAGCAGATACGAAG
>NW_026331226.1:0-241 GCF_001194135.2 Octopus bimaculoides
GCAGTGAGAGGTAGAGTACTGCAGCAAAAGGAGTAGGAGTGATAGAATGGGACAGCACAAAGGCGCAGCCAAGTTCTCTCGCCATGAACAGGACGTTTCACTCCTACACATATAATAACTATACATACATTATATGTATACACGTACAGCACACTATTATATATTGTCCTATGAATTATTCACACGGCTCACACTGTATCAAACTATAATATATCACGTATATTTATACACCTGTTTTTTT
>NW_026331227.1:0-542 GCF_001194135.2 Octopus bimaculoides
TTCAATCCCACTGCGTGGCATCTTGGGCAAGTGTCTTCTACTATAACCTCAGGCCAACCAAAGATTTGTGAGTGGATTTGGTAGACGGAAACTGAAAGAAGCCCGTCGTATATATGTATATATATATATATATATATATGTGTGTGTGTGTCTGTGTTTGTTCCCCCAGCATTGCCTGACAACCGATGCTGGTGTGTTTATGTCCCCCGTCACTTAGCGGTTTGGCAAAAGAGACTGATAGAATAAGTACTAGGCTTACAAAGAATAAGTCCCGGGGTCCATTTGCTCGACTAAAGGTGATGCTCCAGCATGGCCGCAGTCAGATGACTGAAACAAGTAAAAGAGCATATATATATAAAGGTAAAAAATAAGTAGTGTGTTGCATTACATGAATAATATTTTCAGAACGGGTTCACTCTCACTGCGTGACACCTTGGGCAAGTGTCTTCTACTATCTTGGACTGATCAAAGCCCTGTGAGTGGATTTGGTAGATGGAAACTGAAAGAAATTCATTGTGTGTGTGTATGTGTATATATATATA
>NW_026331228.1:0-205 GCF_001194135.2 Octopus bimaculoides
AGAGAGAAGACGAGAGAGAGAAGACGAGAGAGAGAAGACGAGAGAGAGAAATGGGAAAAGGGAAAGAAAAAGAAATTAGGGACAGAGAAATGGAGAGAGAGAGAGAAAAAGAGGGAAAGAAGAAAAGAAGAAAAGATAAGAAAGAATACGGAAGAGAGAAAAAGAAAGAAACGAAAGACAGAAAGAAAGAAAGAAAGAAAGAAAA
>NW_026331229.1:0-383 GCF_001194135.2 Octopus bimaculoides
ATATATATATATATATAAATATATATTTGTGTATATATACATGTATATATATATGTATCTATATACATATATATGTATATATAAGTATAAAACAAATAATATATGAGTATATGCATATATATGTACATACCTTCATCCACATGTATATATAGATGCATATCTGGTTATATGATAAACAAGGTACAGAAAACACACAGGCCACATAGAGAACATTTCCTTCTTCAGCTGCCACCATTATTACACTGGCGTTTCGAAGAGTTAGGGCAGTATATATATGTATACGTATATGTATATGTATATATATGTATATACATATATTATCTATACACATATATATGAATATGTATATATGTATGTATATACATATGTATATATATATATAT
>NW_026331230.1:0-207 GCF_001194135.2 Octopus bimaculoides
ATTTTGGAATAACTTCTTTCATTTATTTTATACATATATTAGCACTTTCATTTGTGTTTGAACTTGTCAAATATAACTGAAAATACAGAGATCTAGCTTATTTATATAAAAACAGGTGTTTTGGGGGTTTTTGTTTATAACAGAACATTGTTTTGTCTTTTTTGGGGTGAGGCTTTGGAGACAATGGAAGATGTATAAGCAAATAGA
>NW_026331231.1:0-257 GCF_001194135.2 Octopus bimaculoides
GCACCTTCGGCAAGTGTCTTCTACTACAGACTCAGGCTGATCAAAGCCTTATTAATGGATTTGGTAGAGAGAGAGAAAGGAGAGAGAGGAGGAAACGAAACAAAATAATTAATTATGGGCACACAGATGTAAACATATACATATGGATAAAAGTACACTAACATAGATTAATTAGCTTTGGATCTAGATTTGGAATCGGATCTCTCTCTCTCTCTCTATTGGCAAGAAATCTTGAAATAAAAGTGAATAATGACATA
>NW_026331232.1:0-484 GCF_001194135.2 Octopus bimaculoides
ATATATATATATGTAGATATATTTATATGTATATATAAATATACATATACATATATAAATATACATACATATATACATACATATATATATATAAATATACATATATATATTTACATATATATACATATATATATTTGCATATACATATATATATTTGCATATACATATATATAAATATACATACACATACATATATATATATACATACATAGATATGTATACATAACAGTATCAACCAGACAATTGGATGTTGTTATACATCGGTGATCACACTGCACATCAAACCATTTTAGGTTTCAAATGATGTCACCTGCCTGACTAGGTAAGCAGGCCAATATATATATATATATATATATCAGAAACAGCCTAAATAAATAAAAAACAATAAAAACCAAAGATCATGATTAATAATGATAATAATAAAATTGATT
The DNA here is from genome assembly GCF_001194135.2 of Octopus bimaculoides. Classification (NCBI taxonomy): domain Eukaryota; kingdom Metazoa; phylum Mollusca; class Cephalopoda; order Octopoda; family Octopodidae; genus Octopus; species Octopus bimaculoides. The sequence goes on from NW_026331232.1 coordinate 432, forward strand.
TCAAATCTTGGCACTAGGCCAGCAATTTGGGGGGTAAGTTGATTACACTGACC
>NW_026331233.1:0-381 GCF_001194135.2 Octopus bimaculoides
GGTTGTTTAAATAAAATATTAGTAATATGTAGTAGATAGAAAGATCCATTCGATGGCTCAATTAGTTCCATGAAAATGTTATATGAACTGTAAATAAGCAATAAATATTATGATTTGTAAAATATGCATAATTGATACAGAGTTTCCCAAGTGAATGTGGTGTGGAAGTTTGTTTTCATTTTTTAAGAATTTTAAGCATTCAAAGCATGAGTTCATTGTATTGGGACACACTTATTGAATATGTTCTGGAATCAAAATTTTATGTACTGTCATCGAGAACTTTTAACAGGAAAAATGCAGAATTATCGGAGTTATGGGTATTGAAAGTGTGCATGCATCAAGAAAGTGCAATAATAAGGTTTAGCAGTTGAAAACTGTGAG
>NW_026331234.1:0-216 GCF_001194135.2 Octopus bimaculoides
ACAACAGAAATAAAACATCAGCGAAAACAGCAAAAAACAATAACAACAGCAACAACAACAACAGTAAATTTCAAAAATAGGTAAAGAGATTTGCCAAAACACATTACCCTTATGCATATTCATTTATGTTAATTATACTAAATTTAATTATTCCCATATATGTATTAGGAAAATGTAGGAGTGTATGTTTTTAAGTGGAAGTAGACATCTATGTAA
>NW_026331235.1:0-525 GCF_001194135.2 Octopus bimaculoides
GAACAACAAACTGATTTGAAATTGGCGAATAGTTCTGGAATACTTCAATAACGAGTTGATTTGCTCGAGAATAAATGTACAACGCGAAAGGATCTATTTTTCGTCGCTTTCCTTGCTGGGAATTCTAGTTGCTTCGAACAATAGGACTAAGTTTTGTATTATAGAATATGTGGTTGAGCCTCCTGTATATATTTGTAACCTTAACGTAATCTTTCGGCAGAATCAGCGTGACAGAATGAACTATTAGCCGCGGCTAACAGATTTAAGATTTACGACAAAGAGATTTACGAAGTGCCATGGCTGACTGAGCATTCAGCCTGCTTTTGTGAGAGGACATCTTTATACTGGAGTCAAAGATACGTCTGCGTGCGCAGAAATATATTCTTGCAGATACAGAGAGTGGAAGAGAGAGGGAAACGGATAGGGAAAAGAACAGGGAGAAAGAGAGTGAGAGACAATGTACAAACATTCTAGATGCTCCTTCACATAATCAGATAGATAGATAGATAGATAGATAGATAGATA
>NW_026331236.1:0-313 GCF_001194135.2 Octopus bimaculoides
ACTCATATACACTTGCATACGCACATACATATATATATATATATATATATTTAAGAATATGCATATAAACGTATACATATGTACATATACATATATACACATATATACAATCATGTACATATATGTATATAACACTATGTACACCGTATAACAATATATACACGTACCCAAAGATTGATATACACATCCTATTCACATACATATATAGACGTACACATAGATATATACATACATACAAACACACTTATACATACATAAATGCATACATACACATATACATATATATACTTACATCCACATACATACGCACATA
>NW_026331237.1:0-486 GCF_001194135.2 Octopus bimaculoides
GTGTCTGTGTCTATGTATTTATAGTGATGAAATAGAGAGAGAGAGAGAGAAGAAAGAAGAAAGAACAGTGGAAGAGAGATTAAGGGTCTGAGAGAAGAATTATGGGATGATGGAATGAAGTAAAAAGATAGAGAGAGAATGTATCTACGTATTTAGAGAGAAGCAATAGAGAAAGGGGAAAAAAGACGGTATGATGGAGAAGAGAGCGAGATAGAGAAGTTATATAAACTCTTAAAAAGGATTCGACTTGGATAGGGAAAAATAAATAAATAAAGGAACAAACAATTATATATCTGTAACTAAAGAAATTCTCTTAAATCAGGAATAATGAAAGTTAAATCTCTCTACAATAATCTCATAAGTCAAAAAGCAAAACAGAAAACACCTTATGTACATGTAACCTATCTTCCCTAATAATAATAAGCCTTCAATAAATGACAGAAAAATAAACAGAACACAAAGATACTTATCTAGTTTTTCCAAAGA
>NW_026331238.1:0-208 GCF_001194135.2 Octopus bimaculoides
ATTGCATTCTACACACTAACAATCAGTGTTATAACATTCCTCAACACACACTCTTTGTGTGTGTAAATACTTTTGAATGTATATGCATAAAGAGGTACTCCAGCATGGCAGCATTCAAATCACTAAAACAAGTAAAAAAAAATGTTTAACAGTTCTGAGATAATTTTGCAGTTTTAAATAAAATGTGTATATATATATATATATATAT
>NW_026331239.1:0-733 GCF_001194135.2 Octopus bimaculoides
AAAAAAAAAAAAATTAAGTATTAAAAAAAAAATGCAATTTTCTAGCTTCAATAGTTTCTGTGATACAAGAATGAACAGTAAAGAAACCAATGGCTAAAGAAACCGATCGCAAACAAAAGAAGCCAGAGTAATGGCACGTAGTCTTTAAGGTAGTTGAAGAAATGTTGGATGGGAATAAATGAAGCTAGGAACGTACAAGATAGATATATTAACGAAACAATGAAAGCTTATTTAACAGGAAATTTATTTCTCGAAAATTATGCTTCAAGCTATCGTGGAAATAAATAAAATAAATAAACAATTTCCAGAGGAAGATCGTATGAAAAAGAATGTCATATTTCTCGAAAAGTTGTTCAGATTGGAATCGTCGTAATTAATGGAGTGTTAATTTCTCATATAATCCCACCAACGGCGATTAGATAAAACCCCATTTGGACTATATAACCACACCTCCATTAAAGACATGTGGCTGTGTGGTAAGACGCTTGCTTCCCGACTATAAGGTTCCGGTTGCAGTCCCACTACGTTGCGTCTTGCCAATGTCTTCTTCGTGGCAATGTCTTCTACTGTAGTCTCGGGCCGACCAAAGCCTTGTGAGTGAATTTGGTAGACAGAAACTGAAAGAAGAGGTGCCGCTTTGAAGTGTGTATATATATATATATATGTATATATATACACACACATGGAAGCACAATGGCCCAGTGGTTAGGGCAGCGAACTCGCGGTCATAGGA
>NW_026331240.1:0-302 GCF_001194135.2 Octopus bimaculoides
GATACTTATCAAGGTACATCAATAGATTAATAGATAGTCAGACAGACAGATACACACACACAGATGCTTGCATACATCCACACATACAAACATCCATGTATCCTTTTATACATCCATACATACAGCCATACTTACATACCTATATAGATACATACATAATACAGCCATACATATATATACACACATACATACATACATACACATTAATACATGTACTCATACACACATACAGACATACATACACACATACAGACATACATACACACATACAGACATACATACACATTAATACATGTGCTCAC
>NW_026331241.1:0-340 GCF_001194135.2 Octopus bimaculoides
CAACTGGAACCCTCGACGTCGTAAGCGACGGAGTGCCAACAACAATCTATGCATACGTACAATGTCTAATTGTTTATAAATAAAAGTCAATAGAACGGCTAAAGTCTATAGATCTATTCTGTAGTGCCATGTGGGGGATTGAAACGAAACACAGTTAATGCACAAATAATTGATAAAACATGTATGTATTTAAAACATTATGTTTATAAATCGTAGTTTACGGTTGAAATCACTCTGCTAAAATATTAACATCCAATTCCATTTGATATTTAATCTTCAATCAACTGAACCCTACGAAAAGTCAAAGTCCAGGACGCAAATTCTGAACCAGCATTTGTTT
>NW_026331242.1:0-492 GCF_001194135.2 Octopus bimaculoides
GGGACAAAAAGCTGAAAACAACTCTCGAAGAACACTCAATAACAATCAAATTATACGGGAGATATGTGGATGACAATAACATCGTAGTCAAAACACCATCAAACATTCAGACTGAAGAGAACGAGAAGATCGTGATGGAAAACATCCAGAATATAGCTAATACAATACACCAGAGCATCAAGGTAACAATAGATTACCCAACAAGACACCTAAACATGAGACTCCCAGTACTTGACACAGAACTTTGGCTAGAAACAATTAATGACAAAGTTCAAATCTTCCACTCACATTATATGAAACCTATATCTTCAAAGTATGTTATCCATAAGAATTCGGCTCTATCACACAGTGTGAAAATCAATATATTAATAGCCGATTTAGTTAGAATAATGAAAAACATATCTCCCGTGTGCAGTCCATGGGAGGAGCAAAGACATATTCAAAACTTCATGCATCGCATGCAATTTTCGGGATACAGCCAGAAAGATAGAA
>NW_026331244.1:0-227 GCF_001194135.2 Octopus bimaculoides
ATAATAATAATAACAATAATAATGATGATGATGATGATGATGTTGATAATAATACTAATAATAATGATTGATGATGATGATGGTGATGATAATAATAATAATAATGATGATGATAATAATAATGATGATAATAATAATAATATGCAATAATATCGCAGAGATTGAGTAAGCCCCTGAAAAATAGCAACCTGTTTCCAGAAGAGCAGAAGGGATGCTGCAAGGGCTCA
>NW_026331245.1:0-235 GCF_001194135.2 Octopus bimaculoides
CTACACCAGTGTCGCATGACCAGCCCACTTAAAAGTACCTTGGATCGTAGAGTGACATGCCATGCTTGAGGAGACTTATTGAGTCAAGTACATCAACATCAGCAATATCAAAATCAAATCAAATGGAAATTGTAGTTGTGAGCCCCATGCCAGTAGCACGTAAAAAGCACCATCTGAACGTGACCAATGCCAATGCCACTTTGACTAGCTTCCGTGCCGGTGGCACGTAAAAAGC
>NW_026331246.1:0-265 GCF_001194135.2 Octopus bimaculoides
CAACCACGTGCTTTCACATACCAACTTTCTCACACATATATATATATATACATATATATATATATATACACACATAAACACATCCACAAACATATATGTTTTCATGCAGTAATCCTTCGCCATATCGCGGTTCATTATTTGTAAATAATAAAAAAAAAAGTATGCACTACTTTTTCTACTTCGCGGATTTTCTCCTATCGCGGGGTCGTTCCGAAAATAACACGCGCGATATTGCAGGAATTACTGTATATATATATATATATAT
>NW_026331247.1:0-239 GCF_001194135.2 Octopus bimaculoides
TCCCTTTCCATTCTTAGGTCTTTTGGGCCGAAAACTTTGAATAAGTTTATCGAGGTAATCCCTTTTCGCAATCATAAATTTTCCTCCACCTTCCTAAAACTATATAAAAATAGGAATAAGAACAAAAATAATAGTATTAGTAGTGGTAATAATGGTAGTAATGGTGATAATGATAGAAGTAAATAAATCGACAAAAATAATTGATATTAAAATAATAATAAAAATATGGATACAATGGT
>NW_026331248.1:0-254 GCF_001194135.2 Octopus bimaculoides
ATGAGGTGGAGGGGGAATTATGATGATGATGATCATGATGACTACAACGACCACGCCATCGACTATGAAACACAAGCTGCTTAAAAGACGTTACAATTTCAGATCTGAGATTATCGACATGCCACTGCAAATACAGATAGGGATGGTTGCAACATCAAACAAAAACTCCGCTTTATGGAACCACATATGTATGTACATGTACGTATGCGTGTGTGTGTGTGTGTGTGTGTGTGTGTGAGTGCACGCGTGTGTGA
>NW_026331249.1:0-465 GCF_001194135.2 Octopus bimaculoides
CTATCTATCTATCTATCGATCGATCGATCTCTATTACGATTCATAGATTTAATACATATGTAGTTACATCAGTTTACATAGCTCTGTGAAAAACGGTAAGGTCTTTGACTGTAAGCTACGTTCGACCTTCATACATTAAGTAGCAATGAACTTTTCAATAACGCCAGAAGGAGACTGTCACACATGTATTTATGCATGTATGTATACATGTATGTATCTATACATGTATGCATGTATGCATGCAGGAATGCATGCATGTTTGTATGTAGGGTTATCTTCTTATCGTTTCATGTATGTATGTATGTGAATATATATATTAGATATATGTGCGTATTTCGATATCGATATGAAAATATTTCTTCATATATATAGTGTATATGTATAAGACTGCAGATGTATTTCGTATGACTTTGTGTGCATATGCTCACACACACACACACACACACACACACACACACACACACA
>NW_026331250.1:0-242 GCF_001194135.2 Octopus bimaculoides
TTATCATCCCTATAGCAAAGATTCCACTTCTTTAACTTGTTTAATCTCACCATCACCACCACTATCACCATCATCACATTTGGTATTGCCTGTAAAATGCCATGTCCACTCCAGCTTCAATCATTAATTTATCTATAACAAAAAAAAAGATGTGAAAATATAAAAAAATCTCATTTCTTTTCCAACTATGAATGACCAAAAAGTGAAGAAGAGACACTATTCTTCCCTTTCTTCCTTTCTTT
>NW_026331251.1:0-579 GCF_001194135.2 Octopus bimaculoides
TATATATAATATATATATACAAGGGCGTATGTATGTGTGTGCATTTGCATGTATATAATTAATATACATGCATATACATTCATAAATACATTTATATATTCATATATCTTTGTGTATAAGTGTATGTGCATGTGTTAATTATAGATATACATACAAATATATATATATGCGTGTGTCTAAGTGTGAGCGTATGTGTATGTATTATGTATGTACGTATAATGTAAATATGCATAAATATGAATATATGTATTCATATATATGAATATATATATATATATGTATAGTATGTATATATATTATATTATATATATAATATATATGTGTGTGTATGTATGTATGTATGTATGTATAGATTAATATATATATATACACACACGCATATATGTGCTTATATACTCATACATGATTGCATATATGTGTGTATGTATGCGTGTATATGTATATATACATATACATAGTTATATATATAAGCATATATACATTTTACGTACACACACATATACTCACGTAATCACAAACATACATACACATATATGTGTGTCTGAGAGAGAGAGAGAGAGAGAGAGAGAGAGAGAGAGA
>NW_026331252.1:0-518 GCF_001194135.2 Octopus bimaculoides
AAAAAAAAAAAAAAAAGAGTGTGGGATAAGACAAATTGTAAACACTGCTATATAAGTGGAGACAAATTGATTAAAACTGATAGCATTAAATTGAGCTACAGATACCGAAGTTATTGGATTAAACCCGAACCATTCATACCAATATATAGGAAATCTACTGAGAGTCAACACAGAAAATGAACAAGGAAACCAGGAAAGAGTACAATACAAAAGACAAACTGAAGTTGATGCTAGAAATAAGATAATAGTATTCAAATATTCTTATTATCACTGGTTTTATCATAACAACAAGAAGTTTAAGAACATGTTGAATTTAAAACAGAAACATAAAACTACTGATAATAATTACGAAATCTCCACCCAAACCTGATATAGATATGTATTATATATAACTACATCACACATAAGTAAAGCGGAGTCTGATACAAAAAAATTTTAAAACAACTAGAAAATAACAACAGTTGGATAAGGAAATACTTGTATACAAAAGGAAGATATTAAATGTAACAAGGAAACAT
>NW_026331253.1:0-212 GCF_001194135.2 Octopus bimaculoides
ATATATGTATGTATATAGATGAATAAATATATATATATTTATTTATGTGGGCATATATAAGTATGTATATATGTATATATATACATATATATATGTATTATATAATATATATATATATTTATGCGTGCATGTATGAGTATATGTATATATGCATATACATACATGTGTATATGTGTGCGTGTGCATGTATGCATGAATATGCTTAAACATAA
>NW_026331254.1:0-325 GCF_001194135.2 Octopus bimaculoides
GTGTGTATGTATATATATATGTATATGTATGGTAGTAATCTTGCCTATTTGTACATACATACATGCACATGTACTTGAGCACATGCAAATTATAGCTAGATAGTATGCATTTTGAATAGAACAAGATTAGCATTAAATATGCATTAAAGAACGATGAATAATACAATTGACCCTTGAGGCTATAGAGTAGTAATTGCAGTATAACAGGTGCTTGGTGTGATATTCAAATATATAAAGCAAATTATACAGTAGGAGATCAACAGGAAGAACAATCTTATATATTGTTGCGGGGTATAGGCAAAATCTTACCTTATTTGTAATAATC
>NW_026331255.1:0-107 GCF_001194135.2 Octopus bimaculoides
CATTCTTGTTTTGTTTTCTTAATCCTAACATTTTGATAAATATATTTCTCGAAATATTATAATTATTTCCAAAAATTATTTCCAAAATAAATATTTCGAAAAAGTCT
>NW_026331255.1:199-401 GCF_001194135.2 Octopus bimaculoides
CACTCTCTCATGCAATATTACCTCTCATAGCACTCTCCCATAAAAATGTCAGAAACTTATTATTTTTTCAGATATTAATAAAATTTGTCCGACCTATTTTAATGCCGTCGGCCGTCGGAGCTATCGAAACTTAGCGTAGCCCCGACTGCATGAAAATAGATTCGACTAATTTTATTATTACTTAAAAAAATACCCCAAAATT
>NW_026331255.1:411-520 GCF_001194135.2 Octopus bimaculoides
ACTTAAAAAAATACCCCAAAATTCTAAATTTCAAACATATTCATGATCAAGTACGTTTAGAGCAATTCCAGACCATAAAAATCGCCCTTTAAAATAGTGTTTAGCGACA
>NW_026331256.1:0-219 GCF_001194135.2 Octopus bimaculoides
GGTGTGCTAACGATTCTGCCAGCTCGCCGCCTTAATAATAATAATAATAAATTCTTTTATAGGCCACAAGGGCTAATATAAGTCAAAACATTAAAGGACAACACAAGACGACATACAAAGGGTTTTGCAAAAACAAAAGCAAAACATTCGATAGCAATAAAACAATCACCAAGCACAATAATAATAATAATAATAATAATAATAATAATAATAATAATA
>NW_026331257.1:0-160 GCF_001194135.2 Octopus bimaculoides
AATTCCTCTGTTATCACCTGGAGGACTATGATAAATAGGAGGGGGCTGAGAACAAAACCTTGGTGGACCCCTACCTCCACCCGGAATTCTTCACTGTACTCATTGCCAACCCTCACCTTACTAACAGCGTCTCTGTACATGGCTCGCACAGCTCTCACTA
>NW_026331257.1:170-332 GCF_001194135.2 Octopus bimaculoides
TTGCCAACCCTCACCTTACTAACAGCGTCTCTGTACATGGCTCGCACAGCTCTCACTAACCATTCTTCTATCCCTAGTTTCCTCATTGATCACCAGATGAGGGATCAAGGGGCCCTGTTGAAGGCTTTCTCCATGTCAACGAAAGCCAGGTACAGAGGTTTA
>NW_026331258.1:0-255 GCF_001194135.2 Octopus bimaculoides
AGCTACTCCTTGGTCACTCAACTTGCTAGAAAGTGTAGCCAAATATCTTTCAATTACTCCCTATCCGCCTTAAATAATGTAGTCCAACATGTATGAAAGCACCTACAAGACCTACTACCACAACTTTCTACTGCTACTACTACCACCACAACTAGTACCATTACTACTACTGTTATTACTTTACCTATACTACAATCACACAAACACTACCACTACATTACCACAATCACCACCACAACAACTACAACCAATACC
>NW_026331259.1:0-243 GCF_001194135.2 Octopus bimaculoides
TTCGGGGTTGATAAATTAAGTACCAGTTGCATATTGGGGTCAATCTAATCAATTGGCCCCCTCCCCAAAAATTTTGGGCCTTGCGCCTAGATAGAAAAGTATATATATATACATGGTAGTTGTCCACTCCTTAAGCAGATCTGACCACCTCTTGTACTTACACCTTAGATCCATCATGGTGTCTAATGTAGCTTTTTAAACTAGACAATGTATTGAAAAGACACCCACATAGATTGCATATCT
>NW_026331260.1:0-524 GCF_001194135.2 Octopus bimaculoides
ATATATATATATATATACATATATATAAATGTGTGTGTATATGTATATATTCACCCGCATAACTGTCTACTAACAAATTTACCTGTGTATGTATACACTATAGGTATAGGGGTTTCATTACAGATAGACAAGTGCATCCACATATACACAAAAGGAGTCGGAAACACGTGACCATATACACACACGCACACTCCACATACATACATATGTGTATACACATGCACGTTGACGCACAGACATTCGCAGAAACTGATAAACAAGAAGAACGCAGCTCAGATAATGCACAAAGCCAACAACCAATGAAAAGGTTGCAAGAAGGAAGGAAAATTTTCGAAATGATGGAAATGAGTGAAAATCGAACCGGTTTGTGTCCTAAATAATAAGGCATTAAAACAGAAACACACTCCTTACACACAACAAATCACACACACTCACACACACACTCGCGCATAAACTCGAGCACACACAAATCCACACAGACAGACATCTATAAATATAATATACATATATACATACATAATATA
>NW_026331261.1:0-1397 GCF_001194135.2 Octopus bimaculoides
ATATATATATATATATATATATACACACACACACACACACACACACATCTTATGGCTGTGCCTGTCACCTGTATTGTGAGGAATCCTACATTGGGAGTGGTAACGATTAGGATAGGATAGCTGACTGCTTATTGTGATCATTCGTCTTTTGGTTTCTTGTAGCTTTGCTCTCTTTTACAACCCAGTGATCAAACATATATTTCCCATTTCAAAGAAATTCGAACAATAGATATATAAGACCCAAGTTAAAAACATTCTCAACAATTCAACTCCTCTGGTTGACAGTAAGACACTCACCCCTAATTGGGCCTCAACTCCCACATTTTAGAGCTCCATGACCTCCATTTTTCAGGAGCAAAATCCTTTTAACAGGTTCCATAAGACTGGAATTTTGGAATTTGCGCATAAAGATCAGTAGTATGGGATACATGTGTCATGATTAGAATTTTTTAGGGTGTGTAAAGTGGGAAACAACCCTCATCTGCAATTTTGATGAAATTCGAATCATAGGTATTCCAGTTCATTAGAGAAAATATAACAGAATAGTCTAATTCTTCAATTGCATGTAACACAGGCAACGCCAGGTATCTCTGCTAGTATATTATATATATATATACATATATTGTATATTATATATATATATCTATTATGTGTATTATATCTATTACATATATAATATATTATATATATATATGTAGGAGAGCCTGTGTGGTAAGTAGCTTGATTACCAACCACATGGTTCTGGGCAATAACACAGGAATTCAAGACAGGATGCTCCTGGGAGCTCCTCTGTGCTGATGACCTTGTGCTAAATGCTGAGTCACTATCGGAACTAGAGGAAACGTTTCAGGTGTGGAAGCAAGGTCTACAATCGAAGGGCCTTAGAGTCAATCTAGCTAAAACCAAAGTCTTAATAAGTAGGAAGGTAGACAAAACACAAACCCCTGCTCGATCTATAGAAATGGCGTAGTTAGAAACTCTATAAGATGTACCCAGTGTAAGCTATGGACACATAAGAGGTGCAGCAATATCAAAGGAAGGCTAACTAACAAGATAGTTTTTGTATGTGGCAGATGTTCAGGAGCAATAAGCACTGAAAATGTGCAGAAAACAGCTTTTGCCACATTCCAGGGAGAAAAACGAGAAGTAGTTGATACCTTCTGTTATCTTGGTGACCAAGTTAGTAGTGGGGGAGGGTGCGCTGAAAGTGTAGCTGTTAGAATAAGAATAGCCTGGGCAAAGTTCAGAGAGCACTTACCTCTGCTGGTGACAAAGGGCCTCTCGCTCAGAGTAAAAGGCAGACTATATGACGCATGTGTATGAACAGACATGGCAGTGAAACATGGTCCATGACTGCTGAGGACATGCGTAAGCTCGCAAGAAATGAAGCCAGTATG
>NW_026331262.1:0-342 GCF_001194135.2 Octopus bimaculoides
GGAAATGAGTACAGTAATGAATTCCGGGTAGAGGTAGGGGTCCTCCAAGGCTCTGTCCTCATCCCCCTCCTGGCGAAGACCTGTTGAGGCAAGTGAAATGGAAACCGAACTAAATTCGACGACTGGTACCCATGCCAACGTCGTCTCCATCATTGGACACGAAACTCAGCTTGTGAAGACTTATTGGGGCAAGCGAAAGCGAAATCGGTATGGCACCTATACCCAGCGTCGTCTTTCTGACACTTGTGCCCATGGTATGTGTAAGGACTTTCGAGCGAGATCGTTGCCAGCGCCCCTGGACTAGCTCTTGTGCGGGTGGCACATAAAATACACCATTTGAGC
>NW_026331263.1:0-232 GCF_001194135.2 Octopus bimaculoides
AGAATTCTGGCAAAACTGTGTAGCAACAGATCGCCAGCAATTGTTTCATCTCAAATTGCCGTCCTGCAAAAAGGGATTACCCTGCTATGTATAATCAGGGCAGCGCAAAAAGTTGTTTTGCACAAGCATTTCTATAGCCAATTAGACGGATGAAATTTACGTATGCTTAATAATTTTAAGCAAAAAACAGCCTTCAGACTTTCCCTATTAATTTCATCGTCTTTTGAATTAT
>NW_026331264.1:0-209 GCF_001194135.2 Octopus bimaculoides
CCAAAGACATCAGATATAGCAAAAAGCTATTTTCAGTTAAATGAAACCAGTGGAAATATTTTGTTAAGGGAATATTCAAATTTAGGAAAAAAGAAAACTTATGAATTGTTTATAGAGGCCAGAGATGGAGGCAGCCCTCATCTCATTTCTATAGCAACAGTTCTGATAAATGTTATCAACCAACACAACAATCCTCCATCTATTGATAT
>NW_026331265.1:0-343 GCF_001194135.2 Octopus bimaculoides
GAGGAAGCGCAAAAATTTATGTTTATCAAACTGTCTGTGTATTCACCTTCTCGTAAGAGTCTGAATGCGCGACATTTTATCGACATTTTATCTCAAACAACTCAAAGCGTCCCATGTCAGATCGCTCCAAAGTATCCTCTGTCACACATGCAGATCCCGGTTTCAACTGGATTTGGGATCAACAGTGTTGAACCCTGCACCTTTGGCCATCCTCTCCGTTGGGCTGGTGATGTGATTCGGAGATGGACACTGGAAGTTGGCCTCATGTATGTCCAAAACTTCGTTTACATTATCATCTCATGTATGTATGTATGTATGTATGTATGTATGTATGTATGTATGT
>NW_026331266.1:0-325 GCF_001194135.2 Octopus bimaculoides
GCGTATGCGTATACGCATACACACACACACACACACTCTCACACACATATACAAACACGTCTAAACATACACACATACATACATATGCCCGCATGAACATACACACGTGTGTGTACGTGTGCGTATATATATGTGTGTGTGTATATGTATATATATATATATGTGTGTGTGTGTGTGTAGAGCGTTAGGTGTGATGTACAGAAGTATATATATATACATATACTTATACATACATATATATATATACATATATTCACACACACACATATAAACATATAGGTAGGTAGGTAAATAGATAGATAGATAGATAGATAGATAGATAGAT
>NW_026331267.1:0-206 GCF_001194135.2 Octopus bimaculoides
AGCTATTTGCTGGATGCTCTCCATAGTACTAGTTTCTATTTCTATTTCAAGAGTACTATTTCTATTTCAAGAAAAAAAAAGAAGTAGGTAAAAAACACATGAACAAATAAATAAATACAAACAAAATAAACGAACATGTATTAACAGAGGATACACATAATACAGGCACTCCCCATACACACACATGCACTTACAAAACATAGACA
>NW_026331268.1:0-208 GCF_001194135.2 Octopus bimaculoides
AAATATAACTGTATGAAATGCACTATGTTCGTTAAAAACGTGAATCTAAGAATCTATTACTTTGACAAGATTGTATTTTTATTGTATGTGATCGGTTCACATCTAGACATGCGAGAATGAGAATCACACAAACAGTTACATATTAATACATACGCATTCACTCACACACTCACTCGTGCACTCACACACTCACACATCCGTACACACT
>NW_026331269.1:0-210 GCF_001194135.2 Octopus bimaculoides
ACCAACAAAACAACAACAGCAATAATAATACAAATGAGAGTAGTAGTAATAACGACTAGTTGTAGTGTATGTAGTGGTAGTATTAGTTTTAGTTGTAGTAGTAATTGTTCAGTATAATTTAGTTGGCATGAAACTTCTTTGATAAATCGGTAATCGAGTGCATTGAACGAATAGCCGGGCCAACGCATGTAAAAGAAATTTTAACACAGA
>NW_026331270.1:0-295 GCF_001194135.2 Octopus bimaculoides
TGAGCAGGAATAGTTAGAAATAAGAACAATAACAAAATGTTTTTTTCCCCCCAAAAATACAGAAGTCACCATGGGTGACCTATATAATGGTGGTTACCTAGGTAACTTAATTATCAGCAGTATCCAGGTTACCTAATTAACTGCTGGGAGGTGGAAGCTCAGAAAGCACAGTAGCCAGAGTAAGAACAGGGTGGAAAAAAAATTCAGGGAACTAAGGGGTCTCTTTCTTCTGAGTAAAGGGCAATGCATGATGCTTCGGTGTATAACGTGGAGTTGAATAATAGCAAAAGAGTGG
>NW_026331271.1:0-107 GCF_001194135.2 Octopus bimaculoides
TGACTGGCTTGATACCTTTGTAGTTACCTCTGTAACAGCTTGATACCTATGTAGTTATTTCTATCTAAAGCATCACCTTTACCCTTGTAGCAGCTAACTATAATACT
>NW_026331271.1:117-233 GCF_001194135.2 Octopus bimaculoides
TATCTAAAGCATCACCTTTACCCTTGTAGCAGCTAACTATAATACTACACAGATGCTGTGTGATATATGTTTACTGCATAAAGGCTATGTTATGTAATGTATATGCTACATAAGGA
>NW_026331272.1:0-381 GCF_001194135.2 Octopus bimaculoides
TAGGAATAGGTGATGTTGAAAAGAATGTAATCTTCTCTTCAGGGAAATGCCTGGGAACCAGCTTAGATGTAAGACATTTTAACCGAGTATGAGAACTGTAGTTGGAGAAGGTTGTTACGTAATTTATTTGAAAAAGCCATTGGAGGTTGGGACAGAAAATTTAGAGTATAAAGTTGGGAGATAATAAGATGATTTAAATCTGATAAAAATTTGAGAGGAATGTTATGTTAATAATGGGACCGTAAAGGGGAGTTAATCTTGTATTTCTACAAATAGTGTTGACATAAATGTGTACAATCATATATACATGTATACACACATACATACTCACACACATACATACATACACTCGTATACACACACACACACACACACACACAC
>NW_026331273.1:0-532 GCF_001194135.2 Octopus bimaculoides
GCTTTCCTATGTGTTTGACACATACCACTTATTATTGACATTGTAGTTGTTATTGTTGCTGTTTTTGTTGTTATTATTATTACAATTGAGCCTACATCGCCTTCTAGCTAGTTTATTTTCTCCTCTCCTTTCTACTGTGTATATATGTGTGTCTACCTGATTCTATCTTGCGGTGAAGAGCGGTGAACAGCGCCCTCCTATCATCAACCATCTATCCATCTTTTAACATCAGAACGTTCGGCTAACAATCTTGAGGTTGTGAGTTCGATTCCTAGATCGAGTTGTGCATTGTGTTCTTGAGCAAGACACTTTATCTCACAATGCTCCAGTTCACCGACGTTATTCAAAGAAAAGGTCGATACAGCTTGGTACCAGTGACATTTCAACTCATTTTTACACCTGAGTGAACGTGATCTAAGTGAAATGTCGTGTTCCCGGCTCGGGAATCGAACTCACTACCTCATGATTATGAGCCCGAAGCTGTAACCACTGAGCCATGTGCCTAACAAAAAAAATAGATTTGTGTGTGTGT
>NW_026331274.1:0-205 GCF_001194135.2 Octopus bimaculoides
CTGTTTGTCTATCTATCTATCTATCTATCTGTCTGTCTGTCTGTCTGTCTATCGATAGATATATAGATTGATTGATTGATTAATAGATAGATAGATATGTATGCACATACGTATGATGCATATTCATATTATATTATATTATACATGCATGCATTCATCCATCCATATATACATACATACATATATATATGTATGTATATATATA
>NW_026331275.1:0-322 GCF_001194135.2 Octopus bimaculoides
TGAATCAGATAAGAACTGGTTGACAAAATAAGAGAAATAACATGGTTCTACAAATAGATAAGTTAATCACTGAATTGTCTGGCATAGTCACAGTACAGTGTCAGTCACAGTAGAGTACAGTGCAGTGTCAGTCACAGTACAGTACAGTGTTAGTCACATTATGTTGTAAGTCTAATCATAGCACAGTATGACCAAGTTCGAAACAGTAATTATTACAACTTGTACCAAAGATGTACAATGCATATTTGTAAAACATATGACATACATAAAAACATAAGATAGATAGATAGATACATACATACATACATACATACATACATAC
>NW_026331276.1:0-337 GCF_001194135.2 Octopus bimaculoides
TGTATGTATTTATACATATGTGTGTGTATGTATATATGTATGTATATATGTGTGTGTGTGTGTGTGTACATATATGGTGTGTGCGTATGCATATACATAAATACATGCACACACACATACACACATTGTGTACATACGCAGATATATAAAGTCAGATGTATGGTAACACAAGAACTGGTATAAATGTGTGTACGTGTGCGTGTATACGCATACGCATACACACATATACACATACACACACACATATAGTATGTGCACATGCGTGGTTATGTGTATGTGTGTCTGTGCATAAGAGAAAGAAAGAAAGAAAGAAAGAAAGAAAGAAAGAAAGAAAGAA
>NW_026331277.1:0-200 GCF_001194135.2 Octopus bimaculoides
ATGTATGCATGTATGGATTATGTACATACATATGTATGTTTGTCTGTCTGTCTGTATGTATGCATGCATGTATGCATGCTTGCATGTATGTATGTACATATGTATGTACATACATATGTATATATGTACATACATACATATGTATATATGTACATACATACATATGTATGTATGTATGTATATATATGTATGTACATACG
>NW_026331278.1:0-260 GCF_001194135.2 Octopus bimaculoides
CATACATACATACATACATACAAGCATACATAGCAATGCATACATACATAGCAATGCATACATACATACGGACGTGCATACATGCATGCATACATACATACACGTACACTGCCTCCAAATACTGCACACATACACACATACATGCGAAAGAAAGTTGGCTATATAGACAGACAGACAGACAGACAGACAGACAGGAAAGAAACAAAAGACAAAGAAAGAAAGGAAGGAAGGAAGGAAGAAAGAAAGAAAGAAAGAAAGAA
>NW_026331279.1:0-842 GCF_001194135.2 Octopus bimaculoides
ATACATATATGTATATGAATATATATATATATAAATACATATATATGAATATATATATATATATATAAATATATATATAAATAAATATATAAATATAAATAAATATATATAAATAAATATATATATAAATAAATATATAAATAAATCAATATATATAAATAAATATATAAATAAATCAATATATATAAATAAATATATATAAATAAATATATAAATAAATATATATAACTAAATATATATATAAATAAATATATATATAAATAAATATATATAAATAAATATATATAAATAAATATATATATAAATAAATATATATATAAATAAATATATATATAAATAAATATATATATAAATATATAAATATATATAAATAAATATATATATAAATATATAAATATATATAAATAAATATATGAATATATATATATAAATAAATGCATATATATATATAAATATATATATAAATAAATATATATAAATAAAAACATATATATTAATTAATATATATATAAATATATATATAAATAAATATATATTAATTAATATATATATATAAATATATATATAAATAAATATATATATATCAATATATATATAAATAAATATATATATATATGAATATATATATATAAATACATATATATGAATATATATATATAAATATATATATAAATAAATATATATATAAATAAATATATAAATATAAATGAATATA
The DNA here is from genome assembly GCF_001194135.2 of Octopus bimaculoides. Lineage (NCBI taxonomy): Eukaryota > Metazoa > Mollusca > Cephalopoda > Octopoda > Octopodidae > Octopus > Octopus bimaculoides. Next base: position 716 of record NW_026331279.1, read on the forward strand.
TATAAATAAATATATATATAAATATATATAAATGAGTATATATATAAATAAATACATATAAATAACTATATATATAAATAAATATATATAAATAACTGTATATAAATAAATATATATATAAATATAT
>NW_026331280.1:0-267 GCF_001194135.2 Octopus bimaculoides
AAAAAGAAAAAAAAACGGCTCTTGGAGAACATGAAGATAACAATCATGGTGGTGGAGGTGGTGGCGGAGGTGATGGTGATTGTAGTGATGACGTTAATGACGATGGAGGTGCTGGTGGTGATGACGATATTAATGATGGTGGTGATGAAGACAAAGTTTATGATGACGATGACGATAATGAGGGCGTGACAATGACACTAGATGATGATGGCTATAAGAGTATGATCATAACGATGATGATTGTGATGATCAGCAATTATATATATA
>NW_026331281.1:0-363 GCF_001194135.2 Octopus bimaculoides
CACACACACACACACACACATGTCCGCATACACACATATAGTACTCTTTGTAGTGAATTTCCTCCCGAATATGTTTAAAAACAAATGTAAGCATATATGGAATACTCATGGTTACAAAGAAATGCACACATATACATGTTTGTGTGTGTGTGTTTGTGTGTGTAAGTCTGTGCACGAGCCCATGAAATTTTTCTATCTATTACTCTATCTCTCTACTTATCTTTCAGTTGATCAATTTATTTGTCTGTCTGTATATATGTACGTATATGCATGGGTATGTATATGTATGTATATATATCAATATCTATATCTATTTGTGTATATATATGTATGCATATGTATGTATATATATATATATATATA
>NW_026331282.1:0-308 GCF_001194135.2 Octopus bimaculoides
TTTTGTCCCTTGTGGAGCATAGGGCCTCAACAGTTATTTTCCACTTTTTGTGGCCATTGGCGTGTTTCTTGGCTGCTTCCCATGTCAGGCTGGTGGTCCTGAGCTCATCCAAAATGCTCTGCTTCCATGTCTACTTTGGGCATGTGTATATGTGTAATCACCCAACAGATTTCTTTCAATTTCTGTCTACTAAATCCACTCACAAGGGTTTGGTCAATTTCGGACTGGGACTGAACTTGGAGCTATGTGGTTAAGAAGCAAGCTTCTTACCACACAGTCATGCCTGTGCCTAAAAAGAAAAAAATATT
>NW_026331283.1:0-207 GCF_001194135.2 Octopus bimaculoides
TGCTAGCAATTAGGATATATAACAGAAACGACAGGACCTGGGACCTACTACCGACCTCACCAACAATCATCTACATTTTGATCAAAGACATTCAGAAAGACCAGCGAAGCGCACGGAATGCGGGAGGTCCAGTTCAAGAAACGACGTGTTGTTGCTGTTGTTGTTCGTTTAATCGTTGTTATTGTTGTTGTTCTTACTGTCGATGTT
>NW_026331284.1:0-241 GCF_001194135.2 Octopus bimaculoides
TATAGAAATTTACTGGAATTACATTTCAACAGAAGGACATATTTTTATAAATACATTTAAACTCTCCAACTAGAAAGGAAAAGTACAAAAACAACATTTTGACTTAGCCAGACAATACAGGCTAGTATGGTCTGCCAAAATCAAAATATTCTTTTGTATTCTTCTTTTCTACTTGGAGAGTTTAAGTGTAGTTATAAAAATATGTCCTTCTGTTGAAATGTAATTCCAGTAAATTTCTATA
>NW_026331285.1:0-686 GCF_001194135.2 Octopus bimaculoides
AGTGCTATGGATAGACCACAGTTAAGCTCCAGGTTCGGTAGTTATGCGAAGAAGGGGTACTACATAGGTCATAAATCAGCGTGTGACTATACGATATACTTTTCATAATGAGATGAAAAAATATATATATATATATATATATATATATATATACATATAGCAATAAGAAAATGGACGGGAATATGTGGTACTCATCAACTTGCAAACACTGCACTATGTTAATTAACTTGTTTATTTTTCCACCAAAAGGACAATAAAGACAATATGCAAACATAGGTGTCATACTATGTCATATCAACAATTAAAAATTCAAAATTCAAAAGGATATAAAGTGACCGAAGAGGGGACAAATTCTTACAGCTGTTTCGGCCTAGGGTCGGCTTGCCCCATTCTATCTATATAACTCCAGTAAGCTGGAGTAATTGGTAGATGAAAAGGATGCAATGGCGACACATGTATGATTCTCTAGGCCTCTTCAGAGATTTACAAAGTTCAGTTCATGAAGTTTGTGTAACACACACACACACACACACACATATATATATGTAACTGAAATGTGGACGTAATATACCTTGTTTTGCAAAAGCTTTTGACAAAGTTGATCATGGTATGATATGCTACAAACTGCGTGATCTCTGCATAGCTGGAAAACTTGGAGAGTGGTTACATGACTTTCTGAAAGATAG
>NW_026331286.1:0-749 GCF_001194135.2 Octopus bimaculoides
ATCTGTCCTGAGATTTTGGAAGTTTACTTAGTGGATAAATGGAATGTACCAATAATGATGGCCTCTGTTTATAATCAGCTGAAGAAACCTTCAGATAATAATTTGTGTGACTCATTTACTGAAGATTTCATTTAAAATTAAGACTCATCATATTTAATCAAGCAATTTGATTTTGTCAGTGTTTTGTAGTTCCTATTGCGGTATAAACATGGAGAAGATATATCCTTGTCAAATTTGTGGCAAAATATTTCCCAGATATATTGAATCATCTGAAGAAAACTTCTCAGATATTAAAGAAGAAATAAAGCTATTTTGTGATAACTGTTGGGATTCAAATTCCCACAACAACAATTCACTGAAACACTCAGAAACTGCTAATGAAAATGAAATTAATCATAATGCATATTCTTGTAAAGTTCCTGATACCAAACCCTTAAATGGTAAACAATCTAACATAGATAATGTGTATAAATGTGAAGTTTGTAACAAATTCTTTGTTCAAAGTAGTCATTTAATTAAACATAAAGAGACACACTCAAAAGAAAGACCTTATGGTTGTGAAATTTGCGGTCAACATTTCACTCAAAAAAGTATCCTCTTTCAACATAAAAGGACACACACTGGAGAAAAACCATATCATTGTAAAATTTGTGGAAATAAATACTCTTCCAAAAACTATCTGAATGTCCATCAACGGATACACACTGGGGAGAAGCCATTTCACTGTGAAATTTGTGGTAGAAAATTCC
>NW_026331286.1:759-1426 GCF_001194135.2 Octopus bimaculoides
CAAATAGTTCTTTATCCACTCATATTCGAATTCACACTGGGGAGAAACCTTACCGCTGTGAAATATGTGGGAAAGTATTTTCTAGAAGCACTATCTTGGTTCAACATAAAGTAATTCACACATTGGAAAGGCGATATCACTGTGAAATTTGTGGTAAAAATTTCTCTCGAAATAGTGATTTATATTATCACAAGCGGAAACATACAGTGGAAAAACCATTTAATTGTGAAATTTGTGGGAAACTGTTTGTTCAAAAAAAGGAGTTAACTTCCCACAAACGTACACACACTGGAGAAAGACCATACAAATGTGGAATCTGTGGTAAAACATTCTCTCAGAGCAGCCATCTATCTGGTCATAAACTAGTTCATACTGGTGAAAAGCCTTTTACTTGTCAAATATGTGGTAGATCATTCTCACGAAATAGTCATTTATCTATACATAAGCAATTACACACAGGAGAAAAACCTCATCACTGTGAAATTTGTGGTAAATCATTTTCTATAAAGAGTTATTTGTCTTTTCATAAACAGATTCATACTGGAGCAAAACCATTCCGCTGTGAGACCTGTGTTAAAATTTTCGCACAAAATAATCATTTGTTAAGACATAAATGGGTACACTCAGAAAAGAAACCTTATGGTTGTGATACTTGTGGTAAAGCATT
>NW_026331287.1:0-216 GCF_001194135.2 Octopus bimaculoides
CATCACAGTTGAACTGATAACATCTTGAAACATCTAATGACTGGATGCTAAAAGTCGTTGAAGACAGACCATGAAACACGTAAGAAGCTACATCTGTTATGAAAGAAAGCAAAATATTTTCAAGTGAGTATATGCATAATACCCAGGTTTGACTGCATGATGGAATTGCAGCAACTGTAGTTGCAAAGAAGGTTAAATCAATAGCAAAGCAAAATG
>NW_026331288.1:0-208 GCF_001194135.2 Octopus bimaculoides
ACATATGCATGTGTGTATATGTATGTTAAATAACACCATCTTCGTTTCATTTAAAATCAATGAAATAATATAATCACGTTTAAGAGGATTGCCGAAGCAAGATAGCAAGCAACACGGCCTAACGCAGAAAACGATGTGTGTTCCTTTATTACTCGATATAAATAAACCTTCCTTTTCTTCTCTTTGCTGACTTTATCTTCATACTTAC
>NW_026331289.1:0-942 GCF_001194135.2 Octopus bimaculoides
TGTGTGTTGTTGTGTGTGCGTGTGTGTATGTGTGTGTGTGTGTTGTGTGTGTGTGTAATATATATATATATATGTATGTATGTTTACGTATGCTCATACATACATATACAAGGGTTTGGTCAGCTCGAGGTTACAGATAAAAACCACTTGCCAAGGTGCCACTACACGCGGCACTATGTTGTTGGGAAGCAAGCTTCTTACCGCACAGTGTGTGTGTAGATAGGCGCGGGCGTAGCTTGTATATGTATGTATGTATGAGCATACGTATACATTAGGTGGTAACAATTCAAAGTGAATTACTCCTTTGCAATCCCACCAGATAAGGGAGAAGAACCTTTTTCTCACGAAGTTCCATTCTCGGTTGTGGTGAGACGTGACAGCAAAGAAGAGCACACATTCACTCTCTATGCGTGATGAGACTCGAAAATTTGGGATTTGTAATACTTTTCTTCAACCCCTTTAATTCTCGATATCTTTTCTATTCTGTGTAAGTCGGACCTTCTTGTATGTAAACATTTGCTTTTATTCTTTTACTTGTTTCAGTCACTTGACTGCTGCCATGCTGGAGCACCACCTTTAGTCGAGCATATCCACCCCAGAACTTATTCTATGTAAGCCTAGTACTTATTCTATCGGTCTCTTTTTTTCCGAAATGCTAAGTAACGGGGACGTAAACACACCAACATCGGTTGTCAAGCGATGGTTGGGAGACAAACACAGAAGCAAATAACAAATACATATATATATATTTATATATACATATATAATAAATATATATATGCTTTGAATTTCATGAATTTAATATACTTTATATATTGATCTAACTTGCTTATCTGTACATTTATTTCTCTACACGCTTAAGTGTAAACCTCTTGAGCACTACTAAGTGTAGTCTATACAGTGAATATTTGATTTATTCTCATCTTTGAACTATATATATAT
>NW_026331289.1:1374-1884 GCF_001194135.2 Octopus bimaculoides
TCTTAGTAGGTTTATTTGGGGGTTAAAAGAACAAAATAAGAACTTTTCGTTAGAATGGTCTATTATTGGGAGGAATGTCCCTTACGATAAGGGTAGTAGGTATTGCAACTTGTGCAATCTTGAGTTGTTTTTTATTCTATTTTCAAAGCATAAACTAATTAATAAACTAACATATAATGGGTTCAGATGTGTTCACGTTCGCAAACATACTTATTTTTGGTTTAGATAATTTCATTGTTTATTTTCTCCTATAGCTGAATTTTGTTATGATCGGGTATTAGGGTCTGGGTTTTAGTATGTTTAGTTCTGCTATTGCTCTATTTACTTATTCGTACATCCGTTCATATACATGTGCAAGTGTATATACATATGCTTGGGTATACGTGGAAAAATGTGCGTATATATGTGTATGTATGTGTGTATATGTGTATATATGTGTATGGGTATGTGTTTGTATATGTATGTGTGTATGTATGTATATGCATATGTATATGTATATGTGTATATATA
>NW_026331290.1:0-708 GCF_001194135.2 Octopus bimaculoides
CAAATTCTGTCGAGGTCGACTTTGCCTTTCATCCTTTCGGGGTCGATAAACCATGTGCCACTTGAACACTGGGGTTGCTGTAATCGATTTACCCCCCTCCGCGAGTTAGCTGGTCTTGGGCCTTTAGTAAAGAAGAATGCAGAAATGTTTCCTTCTCGAGACACGCCAGACTCATGGGCCGAGGCTATGACAACCGAAAAAATGAGTTGTGGTGGCTTTCATCCGGAAATTCAGGACAGTATATCGCGCGTTTTATCGCTACAATATACCAAACAACGCATCAAGTTAATGTTTTAAGGGAGATAACTCAAACATGACTAACATGGTACTTGATATTTCAGAGTTGTCTCCCTTAGACTAGTAACTTGATTTCTAAATATTATTTTCCGTCGTATTTCTATGCAAATGGTTAGGTTCAGCAGATTGTCTTTCATTTGATTTAATCACGTGGCTGCGGCAATGCTGGGGCAGAGCCTTGAAGGGTTTTAGTCGAATAAATCCACCCCCAGGTCTTATTTCCTTTTCGTGCCTAATACTTATTTTTTTCGTTTCGTCTTTGTCGTAGCGCTAAGTTTGCGTGGACGTAAACACAACAATATCGGTTATAAAGCGATGGTGAGAGGAGAAATACAGACACATACACACACGCACACACGTACACACACATATGAATATACATACACACACACACACACACACACACACATA
>NW_026331291.1:0-1836 GCF_001194135.2 Octopus bimaculoides
GCTTACCAACCACTTGGTTCCGGGTTCAGTCCCACTGCGTAGCACCTTGGCCGAGTGTCTCCACTGTAGTAAAATGACTGACTTCTCTCTTTTTTGTATCTCTGAGAAGGGTCCAAGTATATCCTTACGAGAGTGAAACAGATTTCTTCATCTAGCCAGTCGTGCTACTTCAGGCTGATGACGAGCAAAGACTCAGAAACATGTCCCTGAATGCAGGCTTGGCTGGGTGGAGGAGTTTGTCTCCCCCTCGTAAGGATAAGGGCACAGGAAATGTGTCAAGGCCTAATCGGAAGCGGTCTGGCTTCCTAGGGCTAAACAGCAGTAGTATATTCCCTTATTGGGACTGTCACATTAAGTTGGCAGTATACAAGTACTTTATATATATATATATACACACACACAGTACTACTTAAAATGTGATGTCTATATATATACTGAACGACAAAAGGGACGTCACACCCATACAAAAATAGAAATTAACAGACTGCCATAGCATTGATTGAAGAGCGCTAATTAAGGAACCGTTCTTTCGTAATTATAAAACGTCATTTCCTGTTTGATATCACGTGGTGTCAAGTGATGGCGGAGTCTCCTGGATCCAAAGAGATGAATTCATTGTCTCATGTTTGCGTTAATTACCACCAGGCATCATATGTACATTAAATGCACCAAACGATTGATGAAAGCCATGGCAATAGCAGCCCACACTCTGTTAAAAACTGGCAATGGGTTGTCAGCCTTAGGTGTGATTTGGCCTTCTTTGGATTCCGTCCCACAGGGGCTCAATGGGGTTCAAGTCCGGGCTTAGAACAGGCCATGGCAGTGCCTGGATGTTGTGTTGTTGGAGGAAGTCTGTTGTCAACCTGGCATCAGGGGTACAGGCGTTGTCGTGTTAGAACACATGATTCTGATGACAGGCAAAGTGTTCCACGATGTGAGGCCTCAACACTTGGCCAATGCAGTGAGCAGCAGTTACTCCATTGGCCTGGCCTTCGTCGATGTTTCGGAAGGCCACCAGTCCAAGTTTCTGGTTGAGTGCAACCCCGATGCATCCCATGATGCTTAGTCCTTCCCATGAGTCTTTCTCCACCACAAAGCCATCAGCATGATGTTATCCCTTCTTCTCCAAACCCTAGCTCTACCACAAATGCATTATCGGCGTTTGTCAGGGAATACTACACTCCTCCACTGCTGATATCGCCAGGTTTGGCGTTTCTGAGCCCACTGCATACATGCCTGTCGATGACGATCTGTGAGAATGGGGCCCCAAGCCAGACGTCAACAAGACAGATTAGAAGATCTCAGCCAGTAGTGAACTGTCTCTGCACAAATAGATCTGTGGTGACTCCCTAGGGTGTGCCTAACTGATTCCATTGCCACCTAGAAGAATTGGTCCTGCAAGTGCTGTTGGTGCAGGTGGCGATCTTGATATGCCGTTGTAACCCTCGGTCAGCCACTGCCTGGACAATCATCTGTGCTGTTTGTGGCATTGTATCGTTCCCTCAGTCGCTCAATTGTCTGAATACTGCAGTGTAAGTCATTAGCGTTGACCAGCATGGAGACGTCCTATAACTTGCTCTCTCTCTGATTTCGTGTCAGTCTTGCTGTATTTGCTGTGTTGGATGCCTTTTATACCCAACGAGTCAACGCTTTGCACGTGCATCATTCTTTTCATAAATATGCGTTCGCGAGCATTACCATGTTCACGAAAAGTGAGCGAGTTCGAACCCTACATAGAATTGTGTTTTCAAAAGAGAGTGGTGTTGTAGGTCAGTCACATCTTCCTGGTCTCAAATTACCTAGAAATGTGGTAAAGTCCATATAATATCAAAATCG
>NW_026331292.1:0-311 GCF_001194135.2 Octopus bimaculoides
TTTAAACAACCCAAGGGAAATAACCCATACCACCTGCAGTTTTTAGCAAAATGATCAATATTTGGTTCTTACGATCAGCCGACCTAATTCTGCATTTCACTACTCAGTTTTGAACTGCTAAACATTATTATTGCACTTCCTTGATTTGAATCTTAAACCTTAAAGACTTCATTCATACATTTCTATACATACATACTTTTTTGAATGCCCATTACTCTGATAATTCTGCATTTTTACAGTTACACATTTTCTATGATAGTTGATAAATTTTTTATTCCACGACGTATTTGTAGTGGCTTCATGCAGGCATA
>NW_026331293.1:0-228 GCF_001194135.2 Octopus bimaculoides
ACAAGCTTCAAAATTGGTAAAAGTTTATCGATTTTTACAGCTATACGCGGCTGTCTCTGAGAAATATTTGGCGAAAATGCACATAATGTCATGACACATCACCTCCTAAAATTGGAGCGACATGCATGCTAATTTGTGGACGTGCATAAACTACATTCACGTACACACACATCCTCTCTTGTATGTATGTATCATCATCATCATCATCATCGTTTAACGTCCGCTTTC
>NW_026331294.1:0-303 GCF_001194135.2 Octopus bimaculoides
TATGTATGTGTGTGCCTGTCCCCTACCACTACTTGACAACTGGTGTGTTTATGTCTCTGTAACTTGGCAGTTTAGCATAAGAGACTGATAGAATAAGTTCTAGGCTTAAAAAATATAAGTCCTTGAGTTGATTTGTTTGACTGGAAGAATAACACGTAACAACCTAATGATATGTCTTTTTTACTCCTCTGACGAGATTTTGCCCAATGAAATGTTTTAATTATTGGAATTTAATTCGTTTCTGGGCGAAATTGAAACAGCTGTAAGTGAACATGTTGAATTTTTGCAGTTAATAAATTATAT
>NW_026331295.1:0-258 GCF_001194135.2 Octopus bimaculoides
TGAGATGTTGATTCATTTCCCAAACACAAATAAGGATTACACTGGTGAAAAATCCAATGTGATGCTGTGATGTTGATGCCTTTCTTAAACACACATGATGATGACTTCAGTGAAAACATTAACCTTTCAGTATCTCATACAAGAAAATATACAATGCAATGTTGTGATATTGATGCCTTCCCCAAAGACAAACAACGCCTGTTTAATAACATCTAATGTGATGCTTAATAACATTTAATGTGATGTTGTGATCTTGAT
>NW_026331296.1:0-448 GCF_001194135.2 Octopus bimaculoides
TATATATATATGTGCATGTGTGTGTGTATGTGTGTTGTGTGTGTGTGTGTTTCTGAAGGCACGTGGGTTAATAGTCAAAGTATTCGACTCACAATCGTAAGATCGTGAGTCCAACTCCAGGCGACGCATTGTGTCCTTGAGCAAGACACTTTTATTTCACGTCGCTCCAGTCTACTCAGCTGTCAAAAATGAGTAGTACCTGTAATTCAAAGGGGCCAACCTTGTCACACACTGAATCTCCCTGAGAACTACGTTGAGGGTACACGTATCTATGGAGCCCTCACCACTTGCATCTTAATTTAAAGAGCAGACTGCTCCATTGATCAGATCACCTGGGGCCAACTTCGCTGTAACCAACAGAGTGCCAGTTATCATGTGTGTAAAGAGGTGCGCTGGCGGAAGCGTTAGCACGCCGGGCGAGACGCTTAGCGGCATTTCGTCTGTCTTT
>NW_026331297.1:0-470 GCF_001194135.2 Octopus bimaculoides
ATCGCTTGACAACCGATGCTGGTGTGTTTACGTCCCCGTAACTTAGGGGCTTGGCAAAAAGTGACCGATGGAATAAGTACTAAGGCTTACAAAGAATAAGTCCTGGGATCGATTTTCTCAACTAAAGGTGGTGCTCCAGCATGGCCGCAGTCAAATGACTGAAACAAGTAAAAGAGTATTACATAAAGATATATGTAAACAAACTTAAGTTTATTTTTGAAGCGTTCAAATGTATTGTAGAACAAGACTTGTTCTGCAATATTACATAAGTATTTTATAAGCATTTTATGTTTCTTTCTTTTCTGGAAACTCACTGTGTACTGGCAGCTGATGGTTCATGGGCCGGCACTGGTCTGCAGATCAACATTTTGAGTAGCACTGGTTTAGTGGTTAAGGTGTTGGACTCGAAATACAGATTAAAAAAACAGCCAACAACTGATGAAGGGTCATTCTTTATGTTGCTTGTCTTG
>NW_026331298.1:0-590 GCF_001194135.2 Octopus bimaculoides
TCTTTTACTTTCGACATATGTTTCGAAGACAACATTGGTTTTATTCCAAATCTCAACAACAAGACATTATAACAATTTCGATGACTGCATAAATGATAAGCAGAACTCTATTAAGTATTTTTAGATAACCGTTAGTAGATCTGACGTCAAAGGTAGACCATAGGAAGAGAAGGGGTAAAGAAATAATAAGTAGAGAACAAATAAAGAAGAAATATAGAGGCATATGTTGGTTGAAAAAATGTTCAAAGGCTTGGAAGTAGATTTCTCTATTGAAGTAGAGTGCAAGGTGAACTAAATGTTCAAACTATACAGACTTGGTATAAATCACTTATATGAGCTAAGGGTGTGTTTCTGCCAATGCTTACATTTGTAAGATCGCTGTATAAGCGTGTTAACAAGGTGATTCTTAGAGAAGAGAATATAGAAGAGTTCAGAATTACAAATGTTATAAGATCCTTTGCCCTTGTCGTAAGGGAAAGAGATGGACAGGATGAACCAATCTAAATTAAAATCCTTATTGTTGCCTTTAAGATAGCAAACCAATTTACTAAGCCCTGTGCAATTGCGTTTACTACTATCTCTAAATGAAG
>NW_026331299.1:0-226 GCF_001194135.2 Octopus bimaculoides
TACATATATGCTCACAAACATATATACATAAATATATATACATAAACAGATTTCATACACATATAAACAGATAAGTATATAAACATATACACACACATAAATACATAAATATATATACACAAATCAAAATACACATATATATACATATGTACACAGAGACATATATACATACGTACTCATATATATATACATATATATACGTATGTACACATACACACATATATAT
>NW_026331300.1:0-261 GCF_001194135.2 Octopus bimaculoides
TTTAACTACCTCTATTCCTTTCTGCCCCTCTCTCTACCTCTTCCTCTCTCGCTCTCTCAAACTCATACATGTGCAAGTACACAATCATTCAGTAAAATATAACTCATGTTCGTCAATGTTTTGTAAATATACCACGATTTTCACTAGGGTGTTAGGGTTAGAGTTTTAGGGTCAGAGTTAGGGTTTACAGTTACGGCTACGGTTAGGATTGGTGTTACGGTTACGGTTTTAGGGTCAGGGTTAGGGTTTAGGGTTAGTGTT
>NW_026331301.1:0-481 GCF_001194135.2 Octopus bimaculoides
TATATATATATATGTATATATATATATATATATACATATATGTAGGAAGGCGTATCTGCAGATATGAGAGCATATTTATATGTACACACACGTGTGTGTGTGTGTGTGTATGTTGTCTGCGTCTGTGTGTATACAGGCATTTATTATACGACCTCCTGGATTTTATTTCTCGCCCAATTACTGTGCATATATAAAAAGATGTGTCACTATTTAATTTTCAGATATATTTTCGTGCTTGCGCATGCGTGCGTTTGTATGTGTGTGTGTGTGTGTGTGTGTGTGTGTGTGTGTGCGTGCGTATTTATCTATACATTCATTTTTATATCTATATTTACTTCAAAGGTGATTTAATGTCACTTATGTAAATAACACAGATTACGAAACATCTCTACCGAAAGGAATAAACATACGTCCTATCACAGCAATTTAATTGATCAACAGATACACACACACATATATATATGCATATGTATATGTATAT
>NW_026331302.1:0-243 GCF_001194135.2 Octopus bimaculoides
CATCTTTTATACCAAGACCAAATATGTAACTTCCAGTCAGTTAAGATCAGAAACCATGACAACCACCTCCCGGTATTGCATCAGAGCATCTTACTACTACTACTGCATCATCATCATCATCATCATCATCAAGTACTACAACTTCATAGCATGTAATAGAAGTACTTTCTCATACTGATACGTCTAGATTACTATCATCATCATCATCATCATCGTCATCATCATCACCATCACCATCATCAT
>NW_026331303.1:0-301 GCF_001194135.2 Octopus bimaculoides
AGCATTCTCCACATTTTTCCAGGCTCACAAATTTTTCCAGAGAGACTGTGAAAACAAAAAAACTGGCTGCAAACACTAAAATTGTTGTCTATAAGGCATGCGTCCTTAGTACTCTACTTCATGGTAGTGAAACGTGGAGCCTCTACTCTACACAGGAGTGGCGTCTCAACATCTTTCACCTTCGCAATTTAAGACGCATCTTGGACGTTAAGTGGACCGACCACAAACCGAAGTCCTCAACCGAGCCAAAATACCCAGCATACACATTTTGCTCCAGCAGCGTAGTTTACATTGGCTCGGT
>NW_026331304.1:0-210 GCF_001194135.2 Octopus bimaculoides
TACACACATACATACATACATACATACATACATACATACATATATACATGGCGAAATATCCCCGTCAAGACCTCAATAAAATGTAAGCACAGTAGAAATGATATTATGCTTTGGGAGAGAGAAGAGACACCGTGCACAGTTGTGGAAATTAGTTGCCCATCGGATGTTAACATAAAACTGAAGATCAGTGAAAAAGAGAACACTTATGCT
>NW_026331305.1:0-333 GCF_001194135.2 Octopus bimaculoides
CTCTCTCTCTCTCTCTCTCTCTCTCTCTCTCTCTCTCTCTCTTTTCTTTCCTTCTCTTCCCTCTATCGCTTTATTTTGTACTCAACTGTTTCAGTTAACAAGCACCTTTTGATATTATCCAATCAGAATTTGTCTAGCTATTCAAATATCTCCACTTTTAAACTCTTCCTTTGGGTTATAGTTTCATAATCGCCCGAAGGCCGGAAAGGGGTAACTTGAAGTTACACTTTGAGAATGTTCAACTTCTTTCATGTTCATACATGAATGTTAATGTCCGTATGCACACGCGCGCATACACTCACATGCACACAAACGCACACACACACACACACA
>NW_026331306.1:0-603 GCF_001194135.2 Octopus bimaculoides
CATCATCATCATCAGCAGCAGCAGCAGCAGCGAAACAGCAACATTGACAATATAATCAAAACATCGACAAAAATAAAAGATTGATTTCTCAAAACAAGCAGAAAAGATTTCGTTTTATTTAAAGAATTTTATAAACAACAAAATGTTATTTATAAATTGAAGGAACTGAATGGCTTCGGTATTTTGGACCACTAGTTCATAGGTCTTACGGTTCACATTTAGTCCAGACAATTTGTTGTTTATTTATTTATTTTACTCTTTTACTTGTTTCAGTCATTTGACTGCGGCCATGCTGGAGCACCGCACAAACATATACACACACATACATATATACATATATACGACGAGCTTCTTTCAGTTTCCGTCTACCAAATCCACTCACAAGGCTTCGGTCGGCGTGAGGCTATAGTAGAAGACACTTGCCCAAGGTGCCACGCAGTGAGACTGAACCCAGAACTATGTGGTTAGTAAGCAAGCTACTTACCACACAGCCACTCCTATTTGTACAATATATATATATATACAGAATTTGAGGAAGCAGTATCCATGTAAGATATATATATATATATATTTATTACAAATTAAAAGGGTAAAGGTTTATCA
>NW_026331307.1:0-410 GCF_001194135.2 Octopus bimaculoides
ATATATATATATGCATACATGTATGTATACATGTATATATGTGTATATATGTATATATGTGTGCGTGAGTGATTGTGTATGTGCGCGCACACACACACATACATATGCATGTATGTAATTACTCAGGTTGTATTAGTTGAAGCAGAAGCTTTTCCTCTACTGTTTTTGACCGAAAACTCTGTTAAAGTATTTATGCGAACTATCTTGATAAGAATACATATCGAATTCCATTCATTACCCTTATAGTGCAACGACACTGTCTTGAAGAAAAAAATTCGGTTAACAAACCTTTCTCTGTTCTTATATCCCGAAGCAAATTTCATTTTGTTTAAAGCACATGCGTATAGCTTATGCATTCACTAACAGATGGGGTCTCTGTCTCGACTGAAGACGCCTCCCATATCCATATA
>NW_026331308.1:0-211 GCF_001194135.2 Octopus bimaculoides
GGATATATACACGTTTATACACATGAGAAATTTGGACGCGCAAACATCTTAGTGCAGCTAATTGTACATGTGTATTTGTGTTAGTGCATTGTCATATAAGAGCACAAATAAATGCATATACATACACACACACACGACATACATGCATGCATACATACATAAATACATAGATATATGTATGTATGTGTATATATATATATATATATATATA
>NW_026331309.1:0-317 GCF_001194135.2 Octopus bimaculoides
ACCTTCCGGAGTATTCGAGCGGTTCCAAGCAGTGCTGTTTTCTGCAAATGTTTCGCCCTTATTGCAGCCCCTATTTGTTCCATGTACTTTTCAAGATTTTTACTCACTGTTCCCAGGACTCAGACAGTTATTGGTACTACTACCACCTTTTTCATCGACCACAACTGCTTAACCTCCCAAGCTAACCTGTCATATCTACCGACTTTTCTTTCTTCTTTAATGCATACCTTCTTATCAGCTGGGCATGCTATATCTATGATCCAAAACAAATTGTTGTTGTTATTATTATTATTATTATTATTATTATTATTATTATT
>NW_026331310.1:0-382 GCF_001194135.2 Octopus bimaculoides
TATATATGTGTATGTATATATGTATGTATGTATGTAAGTATGTATGTATGTACGTATGTATGTACAAGTGAATTGACGTAAGGGAACATATATGGCAGGAGTTATATCATTTAATGGTCCTTTGATTTGGCTCCCTGCAACTTAAGGCTACGGGAGCTCGTAAATCGAACTTAGCTCATCAGGCAAACGTAATGGAAGGTTACTAATATATTTGATGTGTGTATGAGTATGTGTTTGTATGTATCTGTGTGTGTTTGTCTATGCATGTGCGTGTGTGACTGCGTGTGGGTGTATGTGTCTGCGTGTGTCTGTGTGTACGTGTATGTGTATGTGTATGTACAGAGAAAGAGATAGAACAGATATGAAGAGAAACATAGATAGA
>NW_026331311.1:0-206 GCF_001194135.2 Octopus bimaculoides
ATACATACATACATACATACATACATACATACATGCATACATACATACCGGCAGATTAACACCTGTCTATATGCTCTGGCTACCACTGTAAAACAGTACATGAATGATATTTAAAAAGTAAGCAAAACCGAAATAACAAAGAAAATACCATCATGAGTTTTGAAGACAGAGAAAAAGATAACTGGTTTACGGAAGACCATCAGTCA
>NW_026331312.1:0-214 GCF_001194135.2 Octopus bimaculoides
CACCACCACCACCACCACCACCACCGCCCCACCATGTCCATCACGAGCAACAACAAAAACAGAAGCAAAACACTATGACCATCACCACAAAAAAAGCAACCATCACTAGCACCTCCACCACCAACACATCCCTAACAACCACTAGCATCAGCTCGCCGCCTTACCACAAATACATAAAGAGTACCAGCACCAACAGCAACTATAACACCCCCCC
>NW_026331313.1:0-221 GCF_001194135.2 Octopus bimaculoides
ACGATGAGAACGACAACGACGGTGGTGACGGTGGCGGTGATGACGACGACGATAGTGATGATGGGTGGGAGGAGGAGGAGAAAGAGGAGAGTGACGACGACGACAACGATGATGATGATGATGACGACAAGGAGGAGGAGGAAGAGGAGGCGGAGGAGGAGGAGGTGGTGGAGGAAGAGGATGTGCAATTACGAACAGCGATGATGGTGATGATGATGATG
>NW_026331314.1:0-523 GCF_001194135.2 Octopus bimaculoides
ACACACACACACACACACACATACGTCTATATTTATATATTTAAGGCAGTGCTCCAGTGTGGCCACATACAAAATGACAAACAAGAATGAAAGAATAATACATGTACATATACATACATATATATATAAATAAATAAATAAATAAATACACACATAATTCTATACATCTATGTATGTAAGTATATATAGATATATACACAAAAATATAATTTTATACATTTACATACATACACATATATACAAAACTACATTTATATACATACACACACTTATACACACATGCATATATACACATACACACATATACTCACTCACATACACATATTCACAAAACTACACATTTATATACATACACATATATACATGCATAGGCATACATACACACACATATATATATACAAAACTACATTTATATACACACACATACACACTCATACATACATACTCACACACACACATACTCACACATATACATAACTCCACATTTATACACACACACACACACACACCACTGTCCTGCAGT
>NW_026331315.1:0-291 GCF_001194135.2 Octopus bimaculoides
TATATATATATATATATATATATATATATATAATTTATAGAAATATTTATGAAGCCCATAAAAAGTGTATTTCATTTCCATCTATTTTCACAGGATAATGATATATACCTAACAGACAGAGCCATGACTGAAATATGTATGTTTTACCAGGATTCTTTGGGAATAAATTACCAAGGTGTTTATGACTGTTTGATGGAGACACACTCTACCTCTGGTTGGTGAATACAACATTTGTGCAATCTGATAAATTTGAATTTATATTATTTTGGAATAATTTTATATTTTTCTTCC
>NW_026331316.1:0-578 GCF_001194135.2 Octopus bimaculoides
TACATACCGACAAAACTATAAAAGCTAATAAACCGGATATTATTGTAAAAAGTGTGTTTATTAATTGACACGAGTATTCCTTGCGATCACAGTATAGCGGCGAAAGAATTTGACAAGATCAGTAAATATAAAGACTTGCTAATAGAAATTGAAAAAAATGTGGCACCTCAAGGCGACTACCGTACCAGTGATTGTAGGATCTCTAGGAATCATAAAAACAGTACTGAAACCTATTTTAAAATGATACCAGGCTTACTATCCCTACAGGAAGTGCAAAAAATCGTGTTAACTGGAACGACTCATGTACTGAGAAGAGCATTATCAATGTGAAAACTACATCCATTTATGAATTTATTTACTTATTAATTTTTTTTAAATACATATTTTACCTGTGAATTTGCTTGTGTAAACTGGCAATGCATACAATGAGCTTCTCCGCCCTAGGTGTACGGAAAACACTCGACGAGAAATGGAAAAAATTTGCAGAAAGAAGAAAAAAACAACAACAATGATAATAATAATAAAAATAAAACTATTATAAAATAACCACCATAGGACTTCAAAAATACCTACTTCAG
>NW_026331317.1:0-373 GCF_001194135.2 Octopus bimaculoides
GTACGTACGTAAGAAAGAACGAAGTACTTACGTACGTAAGAACGAACGAACGAACAAACGAATGAGCGTACGTAGGTACGTACGTACGTAAGAAGGAACGAACGAACAAAAGAACGAACGTAAGAACGAATGAAGGATCGAACGAACGTAGGTACGTAAGAACAAACACACAAATGACAGAACGAAAGAAAGAACAAACGAACGAACGTACGTAGGTACGAAAGAACGGAAGAACGAACGAACGTACGTACGTAAGAACGAAAGAACGAACGAACAAATGAACGAACGTACGTACGTAAGAACGAACGAACGAACGAACGAATGAACGGACAAACGTACGTATGTAAGAACGAACGAATCAACGAACGAATGT
>NW_026331318.1:0-379 GCF_001194135.2 Octopus bimaculoides
TATATATATAAGCATACATAATCCTATATATGTTAAATAAAATGTGACAACAAAGCCAAGGCAGTGTGAAATTTCTGGCACATTTATAAAGAGAGAGGTAGTCTTACAGCTGTTTCGGGGATTTAAAAGATATCCGATCATCAGAGATAATATGAGAGATTTAACCAGAGGGAAATAGTAGAGTTTAATATAAGGAATTATTTTGGAAAGGAAGAGATATAGGAAGTATAGGTGGAAATAAGAGAATAAAAATATGTGTTGGATGTTACAGTTGTAGTTCCATTATCCAAGGGAAGAGCTGCGTAGAATGGGTAGAGAGGTTTCTTGTACATGGTATGTAAATTCCGATAGGAGTTCATATTTTGTTATTACAGATGGA
>NW_026331319.1:0-407 GCF_001194135.2 Octopus bimaculoides
TATATATATATACAGGCATGCATATACGATCAAGCATAGAAACACACATATATACCCATACACACTTAGTGCCACATAGGCGGATTTTAAGCAACTATGTCGGCTACAAACTACACACGTATACATCAAAAATTTAATTTCTGTTCAGATGATAACATGTATGTTCATTTGTGTGTGTGGGCGGTTTAATAATGTGTATGAATTTGCACGTTGCCGTAGGTTTGTTAGCGTGTGTATACATATTAGTCTATGCGTGTGTTGAATCGATATATTCAATACACTGCTCAGTCAATCACGTAGCTAAAACATCACAAATATAAAATTATTCTGGTTCGAAATAGCTGCGCATGTCACCAAACAGGACCAACCCTATGTTTATGTCTTCCACTGATTTCAACTGTAATTGC
>NW_026331320.1:0-440 GCF_001194135.2 Octopus bimaculoides
TAAGGAAATCTTCAAAAACGTTTTGCTTTTTTGTTCCAGTGTTAAAAAAAAAAACACTGTAAATATCCCAAATAACAATAGAAAAATTACATACTATTCGCTGTGTGTTATCTTTGGAATTTTCCTCATCGGAATTGTCGTCTGAAATATCCGAGCAACTATCTGTTTCTATTGGTTGGCAACCAGGAAGTCTCAAAGCATTTTTCTTGTTGACATCTTTTAAAATGGTTTCCAGACCATGGGTTTGACTCAAGTTCTGAAAGTAGAAGAAACAGGGAAATGAAATACACTAACCATTACCTTTCCATACTGACATGGCAATTTATAATTTGGAATATGCAACTGAGGCAGCATTTAATTAAAACAACGATCTATGTATCATACATAATGTATTGTTGTTGGGACTCCGTCGCTTACGACGTCGAGGGTTCCAGTTGATC
>NW_026331321.1:0-271 GCF_001194135.2 Octopus bimaculoides
TAGATAGATAGATAAATAGCTAGACAGACAGACAGATAGACGGATGGATGGAGGGATAGAAGAATGGACAGATAGATTAATAGTGGGATGTATACATGTGTCTATATACACGTCCGTGTGTGCGTGTGTGTGTGTGTGTGTGTGTGTGTGTGTGTAATGATCCACAAAATTTATTTGGATCGTCGAGGCATACAACAATGTTTTCATTTTCATATTATTGTTCTGTAATAACGCTGTCCAAATTTCTTCAGGGTACATGTTCATGCAACGG
>NW_026331321.1:891-1925 GCF_001194135.2 Octopus bimaculoides
AGGGGCTAAACATAGAGGGAACAAACAAGGACAGACGAACGGATTAAGTCGATTATATCGACCCCAGTGCGTAACTGGTACTTGGTTTATCGAACACGAAAGGATGAAAGGTAAAGTCGACCTCGGCGGAATCTGAACTCAGAACGTAACGGCAGACGAAATACCGGTAAGCATTTCGCCCGGCGTGCTACCGATTCTGCCAGTTCGCCGCCTCTAACGATTCTGACAATCAACTACATATGTATGTATGTATGTATGTATGTATGTGCGTGTGCGTGTGCGTGCATGTATGTGTGTATGCATGTATGTTTGTATGTATGCATGTACGTGCGCATGTATGTATGTATGAATGAATGTATATATGCATATATGAATCTATGAATATATGTATGTATGAATGCATGTTAGTCCGCACGCGTGTGTGTATGTATATATAAATGTATGTATGTATCTATGTATGCACGCATGTTTGAATGTATGTCTATATGTATGTATGAATGTATGCATGCAATTATGTAAGTATGTATGAATGTATGTATGAACTTATGTATGTATGCATAAATGTATGTATGTATGTATGTATATAATAATGTATATATGTATATATGTATTTATGCGTGCATGTATGCATGTCTGCATGGCTTAGTGGCTAGGGGAGTTGTATCCATTATCGTAAGATTACGGTTTCGATTCCTGGACCGAGCGATGCGTTGGGTTCTTGAGCAAAACATCGCATTTCACGTTGCTCTAGTCCACTCAGCTGAGAAAATGACTAGCCGCACCATTCAGGGGTCGGGAACAATATATACACCACAGAATCAATGAAACCGGCTGTATGAGTCTACGATTCGGCAAACCTTCGATCTTTTTTATGTATGTATGTATGTATGTATGTATGTATGTATGTATGTATGTATGTATGCATGCGTATATGTATTATGTAAGCAAGTATGTACATATATGTAGGAGATAATTCGCATAAAAACAAAAGACGAAGACAGGTGGTGTAGACAACAAACAGGTGTATTAGTTTA
>NW_026331321.1:2914-3186 GCF_001194135.2 Octopus bimaculoides
TACTTGAAAAGTATCACTTGAAAAAGAAGGTGTAGATTGGTCGATAAACAGATAGATAGATAGATAGATAGATAGATAGATAGATAGATAGATAGATAGATAGATAGATAGATAGACAGCATCTGTATTTGTTGCAATCTATTTATGTATGTATTTACATATATACATGCTTACATAGATGCATTCGCCAATACTTTCTACACAAATACATATACACATGTATACCAATAGATATATGCGTATATTTACACACAGGGACAGACATACACACA
>NW_026331322.1:0-424 GCF_001194135.2 Octopus bimaculoides
TGTTTTGGCAGGGTTTTTACGGCTAGATGCCCTTCCTAACACCAACCACTCAACTGAGTGGACTCAGTGCTTTTTACGAGGCACTGGCACAGGCGAGGTTAGTTTTGGTATGATTGTCACAGCTGGATGCCTTTCCAAACGTTTTTAACGTGGCACCAGCAATGGTGGGGTTCACTAAGTAACTTGCAAGACAAGGAATTATGAGAGGGGAAGGGGACATGAGAGGAGGGGAACTTGTGTCAGAGGATGAAAGGTTAGAGGGTGACAGAGAGACAGCAGCAGATGTCTTGCTTTAATGGAGGTGATCCAGTAGCAGATGATGAAGAGTTAGTGAAACAGGGAAATAGAGAGGCAGAAATAGGTGTCTTGCTATAAAGGAGAAACAACATGGTTATCCAGTGAGAGAGAGAAAGAGAAGAGACAG
>NW_026331323.1:0-338 GCF_001194135.2 Octopus bimaculoides
AGAGCCGGTTTCTAACCTAGATCCAAGGCTCCTTCATTAGAATTTCAACAACATGTATGTATGTATATGTGCAGATTTGTATCTTTTGTTTTATATATGAATTCTCATGCATATAATTGCATATCTAAACATGCTCATATATACTTAAATGATAAACTTCTGGAAAATTTACAGATTTTAAAAATATCTGTGATGGATTTGATCTGTAGTCTTCAGATTAGCTTTCACCTTTCTGGTTTTGAGAAGCCTAATTTCTCACGATTGGTATTTAGGCAGTGTGTTACACAACCCAATGCCATATGTATGTATGTCATTATTCAGTCTATTTCAAGATTTCT
>NW_026331324.1:0-268 GCF_001194135.2 Octopus bimaculoides
TAACATGACGTTTGTGAATGGCCCAAATCTCTTTCATATCTTAGTTTTCATTTTACTTGCATGTGGTTTTGTCTATCCTCGGATGTAATCTATTATTTGTTTCTATTTATTGTCCTTGTTTGTGTATGTAGTCCCATGATATAACTCAATGCTATTTCTTCCAGTCTGCTTATAAAACAATCCATCTGACTTCCTATATATACGAGAGGCTTCTTTCAGTTTCCGTCAACGAAATGCACTCACAAGGGTTTGGTTGGCCCCAGTCTGT
>NW_026331325.1:0-313 GCF_001194135.2 Octopus bimaculoides
ATTATTAATTATATTGATAAAGAAAAATAATTATATTGAAAGTTTTGTGTGAATCCTATCATCTTCAGGGCTTTCAGTAAATGAAATTGTATTTTCCAGGTTTTATTATATATCGCTTTTCTGTGGTCGTTAGAGGGGTAAAGAAAAATAAATATTCCATAAATTTTCACTGAAAATCTATCCCTAAATTATTTTCAGATTATTTTCTTCTCAACAAAAGCACCAGCCCTATCAATGAGCTAATTATTACATGTCTTAAAACCCCCTCATTCATATAAGTAAATCTACTATAATAAACTTCGTTGTGTATACA
>NW_026331326.1:0-263 GCF_001194135.2 Octopus bimaculoides
GCAATATGCATATGTATATAAATATAAATACACACACACATATATACATCGTGGCACTCCGTCGGTTACAAAGACGAGGGTTCCAGTGATCCGATCAACGGAACAACCTGCTCGTGAAATAAACGTGCAAGTGGCTGAGCACTCCACAGACACGTGTAACCATAACGTAGTTCTCGGGGTGATTCAGCGTCACACAGAGTGTCACAAGGCTACCCCTGATGAATTACAGGTACAACAGAAACAGGAAGAAAGAGTGAGAGAAA
>NW_026331327.1:0-353 GCF_001194135.2 Octopus bimaculoides
ATATATATATATATATATATATATATATATATACGTACATACATACATGTGCACATACATATATAGATAGATATACACACACATATATATATATACATGCATACATACATACATACATATATGCATACATACATACATACTTACATAAATACATACATACATACATACATACATGTTAGCTACAGCTATTAGCTACTTCAGAAAAACCAACGTTGACAGTTTTCTCTCCATATATGCTATAACTTCATCGTTTTATGTCGCTAGTAGCTTATCGCCCTTCTTACTCGTTCTTTTTCTCTCCTTGTTTCAATTTTATCGTCTATGTTTATGCCAATTTTTGTTAGTTATCAGCA
>NW_026331328.1:0-531 GCF_001194135.2 Octopus bimaculoides
CGTGATGTCTTTACGTCCCCGCAAACTAGCGGTTGAGCAAAGGAGACCGATAAAATAAATACCAAGCTGATAAAAATAAATTCTGGGGTCGATATATAAAAAATTCTTGAAGGTGATGCCCTGGCATGGCTGCAGTCTAATGACTGAAACAAGTAAAAGATAAACGACTGCGACATACATACATACATACATACATACAAACTAACACACAAACATACAAACAAACAATCTTGAGAAATTAGGTTTCTCGAAACCAGGAAGGCGAAAGCTAATTCGAAGACAACAGATCTAATCTTTCACTGAAACTGTAAAACTTTCCAGAAGTTTATCATTTAAATATATATGAGCATGTCTAAATATGCAACTATATGCATGAGAATATATACATAAGGCAAAACATAATTATGCATAAATACGTACATATATACATACATATGACTGTTTAGGTACTACTAAAGCAGCACTGTCCCGAACGCGCAGTCGTCCGCGCTAGCTAGTCGTGAGTGGTCGATCCTAACCCTATCCCTAACC
>NW_026331329.1:0-161 GCF_001194135.2 Octopus bimaculoides
GTATGTATGTGTGCATCTATCTATCTATCTATCTATCTATCTATCTATCACTCTGTCTGTCTGGTTATCCTATCTCTTCTTTCTCTCTCTCTCTCTCTTCCTCTCTCCTATCTATCATTCTCTTGACTCTCTCTCTCTGTCAGTCTTCTATCTATCTATCT
>NW_026331329.1:216-620 GCF_001194135.2 Octopus bimaculoides
TCTATCTATCTATCTATCTATCTATCTATCTATCTGTCTGTCTGTCTTATCTATCCTATCTATCTCTTCTCTCTCTCCCTCTCTCTCTCTACTATCTATCCATCTCTTGACTCTTTCTCTCCATGTTAGTCAGTCTCCATATATCTATGCATCAATCTGTCTATCTAGCTATAAATATGAGCGTGTATGCATGTATACATTCATACACACATACACAGACAAGTACATAATGTAACCTTTATATGACTGCATATACGCACACATATACAAACACACACACACACATATACACACACACTCATATGACATATACACATACACATATGATTATATGTATCTCTATTACATACGTGCATATCTATCTGTGAGACAGTATGTGAGGTGGGTGTGTATGTGTGTGTGTG
>NW_026331330.1:0-719 GCF_001194135.2 Octopus bimaculoides
ACACACAACTTCTTCAATCAACATCATCACAATGCTGGATACTGTGCGTCTTCTTAAATAACAATGATGACAGCAGCAGTAGTAGTAGTAGTAGTAGTAGTAGTAGTAGTAGTAGTAGTAGTAGTAGTAGTAGTAGTAGTAGTAGTAGTAGTAGTAGTAAAGGGCAAGATTTACAGCCAGAAGTAGAGAAAGAATTTGCAGGAAGAAGGCGAGAGGGACGCATGATCTATTTATACATAGACAAAGCAGTTCTGAATGAAGTAAAAAGCTAGATAGAAAAAATTAACAATAAGATTCATTGATTATAGGAAAACCTATGATATGATCCCACATACATGGATAGGTGAATGTTTGAGTATATTCCGTGTAGCAGAGAACGTATCAGAATTAATTAGATTTAGTATGAAGAATTGGAAAGTAGATCTCTACTCAGCTGACACACTCTTAGGAAAAGTTAATATCAAAAGAGCAATTTTCTAGGTGGACTCATTTTCCCCTATAATATTTGTCTTATGCTTTATATCCCTCAGTGTAACATTAAGGAAGGCAAAGGGAGGGTATCAGTTCAGTAGTAGTAAAGGAAAATTAACAAATTGATGTATATGGAAGATCTGAAGCTTTTTAGTAAAAATAGGAAAGAGATAGGTTTTTAATAGAGACTGTAAGAATCTTCAGCAAATACAGAGGCATGGAATTTGGCATGGATAAATATGCAATAT
>NW_026331331.1:0-344 GCF_001194135.2 Octopus bimaculoides
ATAATAATAATAATAATAATAATAATAATAATAATAATAATAAATGACGGAGTTGAGAGAGAGAGAGAGAGAGGGGGGAAGAGAAAGAGAGAGATAAAAAGTCTCAGAGGCTAAGGCTTAAACAAAAAAAGGTAAAGAAAAAAGAAGCAGGAGGTGGGGTTAAAGAATATGGAACTGAAAAAAAATATTTATAGAAATAAATAAACGAAGAAATAAATAAATTATAATTATTTTAATTGGTATGGAATGAATTGAAAGAAATAATGTAAAGAAAATGGTTTCAAGAAATGTTAAGACATAAAAAAGAAGGAAATAAATAAATATGAAAGCTAAAAAAAAAAAAA
>NW_026331333.1:0-367 GCF_001194135.2 Octopus bimaculoides
TATGGT
The DNA here is from genome assembly GCF_001194135.2 of Octopus bimaculoides. Taxonomy (NCBI): domain Eukaryota; kingdom Metazoa; phylum Mollusca; class Cephalopoda; order Octopoda; family Octopodidae; genus Octopus; species Octopus bimaculoides. Next base: position 7 of record NW_026331333.1, read on the forward strand.
TTCTCTCCTGTATGAATACGATTGTGTACTGTTAACTGACTACTGCCAACAAATGATTTACCACAAATATCACAATGATATGGTTTCTCTCCTGTATGAATACGATTGTGTACAGTTAACTGACTACTGGTAACAAATGATTTACCACAGAGAGCACACTGATATGGCTTCTCTCCTGTATGAGTACGTTTGTGTGCAGTAACATCACTACATTTCGTGAATGATTTACCACAGATATCACAATGATATGGCTTCTCTCCTGTATGAATACGATTGTGACTAGTTAATTGACTACTTCTAGAGAATGATTGTCCACAGATATCACAGTGATGTGGCTTCTCTCCCATATGAATACTTCTAT
>NW_026331334.1:0-287 GCF_001194135.2 Octopus bimaculoides
GATAGATAGATAGATAGATAGATAGATAGATAGATAGAATGATTGACAGACAGAGAGATAAGTAGAAAGATAGATAGATAGAAAGACAGATAGACAGACAGACAAACAGTTAGATAGATAGACGGACAAACAGACAGATAGATAGAAAGATAGATAGACAGAGAGATAGACAGACAGACAGATAGATAGAAAGATAGATAGACAGAGAGATAGACAGACAGATAGATAGACAGATAAATAGATAAATGGATGAAGGGAAAGCGAGAGAAAGGAGTGGAACTTATTGA
>NW_026331335.1:0-268 GCF_001194135.2 Octopus bimaculoides
AGACACACTTACATATACTTACATATATATGCTAGGTACCCTATGCTAATCACAAAGACTACCACGTTAATGTGGGTGGTCAATGCACTTAATCCAGTGATATAAGTGTACATCTTATGGTGCACGGTTATATAATTTATTTTGTTTACCTCCCTGCGATTTACAAATCATTTCAACCCCAAAACATCGGTAGACAACACTATTTCTATCTGTGTCACTGCAAGAGATAAGAGATAACGACAGGTGAGTCCATAATGATATACATGTA
>NW_026331336.1:0-960 GCF_001194135.2 Octopus bimaculoides
TATATATATATATATGTATATATATATATATATGCATATATACATATATAAACCTATATATATGCATTTATTTGTATACGTGTACGCATGCATGGGTGCACATGCATGCAATTCTACAGTGCGTGTGTGAATAAGTACGACATTGGATGTCTCCAAAGTTTTGCACCCCAATGGCAACATAGCTTACTATAAACCCCATACAGAGTTGTACCTAGAGAACCTTTTTATACTAATCGTCGTTTAACGGAAATTACAAATCCGCAAAACATGAAATATTGAGTACTATCCTTAATATAATCACCAAGAATATTGAAATATGGTAACCTATAAAATCCCAATGGCAATAAAGAAATATGTTACAAGAAGAAAAGAATAAAAAATGAGATGCAGTGTTTTTTGTTCTTCTCTACGTGAAAATGTCTCCTTCTTTACTTTATGCTATATTTCATATAATCAACTCCCGCCTACAACGGCTTATGAACTTTCTTCTCATAATCTCGGTTTCAGATGTCTTTATTGGGGCAATTCGAAATTGGCAAAACGACACAATAGCATATTAGCACTTTATCGGTATAAGTCATAAAGCAAACTTATTCTGTACTCTCTGTTGCTAATGTGTCAAATATACACAAAACTGACCGTTTCTCATGCCGTTTTCATTTCGTACAATAGATTCAATTCTTCAATATATGTTATTCTCTTATGTGGTCTGATATATTTTCTTTTGTTTTGTTTTTTTTCACTAAACTGCTCTTATGCCGGTGTTTGTGGCAAAAAAGGTTATATATATAAACTACTGTTAGAGCTCATATGCTTTACTTGATGGGGTATTACCCAATAAAGACAAAACAGTGACACGCAAATACAAAGTAGGCGTTTCTACACAGTTGCAGGCTGACAAATATGTGTATGTATGTATATATGTACGTATGTATGTGTGTATGAGTATATATATATATA
>NW_026331337.1:0-623 GCF_001194135.2 Octopus bimaculoides
GACAGACAGACAGACATACGCACGCACGCATATAGCTTCAGCAGTCACTATTGGTACTTTAAAAGAATACGTGATTGTTAGTTTATGTCCCTAAATGTACCTAGGAAGATAGTACCACAGTATTTCCTGATACACAAACACATATACTTCGCATTTCATCCTTTCGGGGTCGATAAATTAATCTCCAGTTTCGTACTGAGGTCGATCTAATCGACTGGCCCGTTTCCCCAAACTTTTCGGGCCTTGTGCCAAGAGGAGAAAAGATTATTATTATTATTATTATTATTATTACTATTATTATTATTATTATTATTATTATTGCTCAGTAGTTTTATTTTTTATAACGTGCTTTCACTTCACTACCGAGCGCAGCTCTGTGCGCCTTGGGTATGTGCTGTGGTTTGCTGTGGTGCTCTTATGTTTACTGTATTGAGAGTTTTTTGCGTATTATGTGTGCAGTACCCAGTAGTGCAATTTTCTGTATGTTATATATATTTGTAAGTCCTGGTGTTTTTGTTCTGTATTTGTCTGAATATTTTTTTATTATACCTAAGGCACCTACTATGATAGGAATTGTTTCTGTTTTTAGATTCCACATTCGAGTTATCTCTATTTCCAGGTCT
>NW_026331337.1:1193-1944 GCF_001194135.2 Octopus bimaculoides
CCTTCAGTCTCTGCTTTGAGTCCTGAGCTTCTCAGCCATTGCTGGGATTTTTCTCTGTCTATTTCTTTCGCATTTAGTTTAGCCCAGTATTTACCATGTAGGGGCTTTTCTTGCCATCGTTTTATCATGGTCCGTTGCTGTTCTAGTTTTAGTTTGGATTTCATTTGTTTTATAGCTTTTGTTGTTTCTTCTTCTTCTTCTTCTTCGTATTTGTTAGGTAGATTGATTTCTTGTTTGTATTTGTCAGCTTCCTTAAATACTGAAAACAGTTTTTTGTTTTTATTATTATTATTATTATTATTATTATTATTATTATTGAAGGCGGTGAACTGGCAGAAACATTAGCACGCCGTGCGAAATGCTTAGTGATATTTCGTCCGTCTTTACGTTCTGAGTTCAAACTCCGCAGAGGTCGACTTTGCCTTTCATGTTTCGGGCGTTCGATAAAATATGTACCAGTTACACACTGGGATCGATGTAATTGATGAGTCCCCTTCCCCGAAAAATTTTCAGGGCCTTGTGGCTACAGTAGAATTAATTACGATAATTATCATAATTATTATGTTCGTTAATATTGTTTTGGATTAGTATTATATAAATTGTAAGTAATCTTAACACTCCTGTTTTTTAATCTGTTGGGGGGGTGAGGTTAAGTAATGTAGGGGCTGATGGAGCAGGGGTTTATCAGGGTCACTTGATCCCAGTTTAAAACTGAAAATGCGCACATAAAAACGCATACATGCACACACAC
>NW_026331338.1:0-365 GCF_001194135.2 Octopus bimaculoides
ATACATACATACATACATACATACATACAGAGAGAGAAAAAGTTGCTGATGTATCGGTCAGTGGCTATTCTGTCCTAAGATGTCGAAATCAAAATGGCCTCCTCACTAACTGCTACACTCTATACTTCCCTCCCTTTGACTTTGACTTTTGTAATTCTCTGAAACTATTTATCCTTCACGCAGGTCTTAACTTCCTAGGGCTAAAAAAAACCTTGATCCTACCAATCTCCCTGGTTAATGAGGGTTTGTAGTGATAATTTCCCCTATGCTCACCTCCAAACGTCCAACAATTTATATACATTATACGTATATAGGGGCGTACGTATGTCTGCATGTATATATGATGGTATCTATCTTTATTTATA
>NW_026331339.1:0-5064 GCF_001194135.2 Octopus bimaculoides
ATATACATATATATATACATATATATATACATATATATATACATATATAGGTAATAGTAATCGTTTCTTATTAGGAAACAAATTAATTTTTTACAGGGCTGCATATAGAGGTGCTCAAGTTAGTTGAGGCAGGGATAAAAAATAATTAGTTACAGAATAAAAGCATTACATTTGGGTCAACGACTCAACATACAGTAGTCCCCTCAATAAACGGTCATAAATAAAGAAATACATCAAAGTCCACAAATACATAAGAAAATATATATAAAAATATAAAATACAACATAGAACACACAATATAAAAATTTATATATCTCTATATTTTTTTCTACTAATAACCTACAAATAAAATTAAAATAAAGTTAAAAATATATAACAATATATATATGTATCTTTTTATAATTCCAATTCGAATAAAATATTAAGCGATTAAAAATTCAAAATAGACAAATAAAGCAAACTAGAATACTATAATAGTCCATCGGCTAAAATACTATATCTGATGACAAAACTTTAAAATGACAAAAAAACTTTCAAATAATTTAACATAATTTAAAGTTATATTAGAAGATTCTGTACTTACCTCAAGGTACACGTAATAGCAGCAAACTTCCATAGGTAAAATCCGTTTTTGCTCACCAGACTTACAAAAGTTCATAAAAACCACTGACCAAAAACATAGGTCAACACACACACAAGCAGCTATGGCCATTTCAAGGGTTCACCACCGTAGTCCATACACGTCATAGTGCAATCCGGTGATGACCCCCTCCTCGAGGTAACAATTACAAGAAAAAATTGATGTCGTCAAGACAGAGAAAATAGAAAAGGCGTTGAGGCAGATTTGGGATGATATAACACACCTGGTTAGAGGTACGACTTTTGGAACGGTAGAGGTGAGGTTCCGGAATGCAGCAGCAGCAAGGAAACATGTTATTTGGTAAACAAAGAACATATGAATATAGTAAAAAAAACGATAAAGGCATTGATTGAAGGAAAGTGATCGGCGATAGAGACAAGTTGCCGAAAAAGACTAGTTTCATGTATATATATATAACTGTGTATATATACATGTGTGTACATATATATGTATATACCACCTCAAGGTACACGTAATAACAGCAGACTTCCATAGGTAAAATCCGTTTTTGCTCACCAAACTTACAAAAGTTTATAAAAACCACTGGTCAAAAACATAGGTCAAAATACACACAAGCAGCTATGGCCATTTCAATGGTTCACCACCGTAGTCCATGCACACGTCACAGTGCACTCCGGTAATGACCCCCTCCTTAAGGTAACAATTACAAGCAAACATTAAGACATGCAAAAGGAATTATTTTTTTTATACCAGACTTATATAGTCAAGAGAAAAAAAACTAGTCCACGTCATGAATAAAAAAAATAAAAATTCAAATTGGCTGTAGTAACTAATGCAATCCTCCAGGTTTCAAATCACCCTAACGCAGATAAATACTCTTATTTATATGTTTTATTTTTTATTTCTATATACCTTCAAGAAAGTGGAGGAAAACCTGATTGCAGAAGGGGATCACTTCAGTGAATTTATTTAAAGTTTTCGGCCCAAACAGCGTAAGTATAGTGAGGGATTCCCTAATACACAATAGACGTTTGCTAATATTTGCTCTGAAATAAAAATAAAAAATAAAATTATAAATAAGATTATTTGTCTGCGTTTGGGTGATTTGAAACCTGGAAGTTTTTTTGTTTTTTTTATTTAGAACGTGGACTAGTTCTTCCCTCTTGACTATATAAGCCTGTTATAAAAAAATAATTCCTTTTGCATGTCCTGATGTTTTTTTGTCTTGGCATTGTCTTGAGCGTGCCACTTGTAATTTTGTGCTGGTGATTTTTGAAGAATAACTTTTTGAGCTGCTTTGCAGCGATTTGAGTATTTGCGTGTTTTGGTTTTGCTTTCCCTTCTCCTAAGAGACAGCCGGTTAAAGAATGTCTGAAGACAATTATTCCGACATATCTTCGTCCGAGGAGGAGTTGTTGGAGGCTGTGAAAATAATAGACGAAAGGCTGACAACAGAGAGGAGGAATTTTGCTGATGTAGCAAGGTGTAAGGAGACGGAACTGAATATCGGCGAACTAGGAAAGCACAAAGGAGAAATGAGCTGAGACGGGTTCGAAGTGAAGCTGAAGCAAGACGTAAAAGACGGAATAAGGGCGAAAACGATAAACTACCGAACCTATTCGATAAATAAAGGAAAAATTGATGTCGTCACGACAGAGAAAATAGAAAAGGCGTTGAAGCAGATTTGGGATGATATAACATACCTGGCTAGAAGTCCAACTTTTGGAACGGTAGAAGTGAGGTTCCGGAATGTAGCAGCAGCAAGGAAACATGCTATTTGGCAAACAAAGAACAAATGGAAATAGTAAAAAAAAGTACGATAAAGGCATTGATTAGTGGAAAATGATCGGCGATAGAGACAAGTTTCCGAAAAAGACTAGTTTCATGTATATATATGTGTGTACACACACACACACACACACACACACACACACACACACACACACATATATATATATTATATATATGTGTGTTTGTGTGTGTGTGTATATATATATATACAAAAATAAGAGGGATGACCAGCAAAAGTGGAATCCTATATGCTAGAAATAAATGCCGAATCATCTAACCACGAAAAAAAAAAATGTTCTCAGTAAAAAATTTAGCGCCACAACAGACTGTAAAAGGGCAAATCAAATGAAAAAATACTAAATAAAAAACGGTTAACCTACGTATAGGAGTCCACTTTTGCTGGTCATTCCTCTTATTTTTGTATGTAACATAATTTTAATCTTCGGATTTTTTTAATATGCTAGACCACTGGTTTTAATTGATTAATATCAATTTCTACCCTCTGCCTTATCTTCGAAACGTCGAGTTAGAATAGAGGAAGCTGATGAATAATTCCAAGTGGCTTTCTGTTTTCCTATGTGTTCGTTCCGTTGTCTGTAGTTCATTGTTCTAACGTCCTGTACCCTGATATGCATCTATATACACATGTAGATGAAAGTATATACATATATGTGTGTATACATGCATATATATTTTTTGTATTATATATATATATATATATATATATGCATACATGTGTAAAGTAATGGAGAGGGAAAGAGTGTACGTGTGTGAGAGAGAAAGAGAGAGAATAGAATAAGAGGATGTGAGAGCTACTGCATCAACTTCTCCATTATGCCCACGTGATCTTTACTTCTTCACATTATAAAATCTGGCGAAACTTAAGTGTGCTATTTCAACAATTTGTTATTTACCGCTTGTATAAGTAGGTTTCGATCTCTCTGACCTTTTCATTACATGTGTATGCCACGTTTATGCTAATGATCTGTTCAATTCAAAGAACTTCAAATTTAAGAACCAGAATTTCCTTCTCACACCATGAATAGCAGAAACAATATCATATAATTGGCATGATAGCAAATTAGCCAAAACTCCAGCTACAAGATCTTGGGAGAAGGAAAAGTGTAGGTGGTGAGTTGAATCCGAAGTTGAATCGTCAGTGTTTACTTTGTTGAAAGCTAGACGACTTCAACGATGCTAGATGAATAAACGGCTGTTGTGATGACTTGCTAATTGAGGGTAAACTCAGTAGGTGGCCTGAAATTGGTATATTACAGCGACGCTTAGTGGTTATGGTGTTTGGCTCGCGGTCGTAACACTGGGAAAAAATGTGTCGTCGTCAGAAGAGAGAGAAAGAGAAATTTACTACAAAATAATTCTGCTCTTATAAAATGCTGACTGTTTTGATAGGAGGAAACGACTCCATTGAATAATACCAACACTAACTCATCTTCTACTATTACTACTGCTACTATCAATTTTTGTTGTTGGCACTCCGTCGGTTACGATGACGAGGGTTCCAGTTGATCCGATCAACGGAACAGCCTGCTCGTGAAATTAACGTGCAAGTGGCTGAGCACTCCACAGACACGTGTACCCTTAACGTAGTTCTCGGGGATATTTAGCGTGACACAGTGTGTGAGAAGGCTGACCCTTTGAATTACAGGCACAACAGAAACAGGAAATAAGAGTGAGAGAAAGTTGTGGTGAAACTTGACAAAAATGATAACCAGAGTACAGACAACACACAAGCCACATAGAGAACATTTTCCTTCATCAGCTACCCCCATTCTAACACAGGTGTTTCGAAGAGTTAGGGCAGGGCGCATCGTTAAAATGGCTCTTCCCACGGACCACAAATTAAATTTGTACCATGGCGGAATGTAGTGGTGGACAGAAAACAAGAAAAGAAAACAAACATACATACACACACACACACATATATATATATATATATATATATATATATATATATATAGATAATATGGATAGATACATACATATGTGTCTGTGTGTGTGTGTTTGGTGTTGTATGTGTATGTGCCCGTGTATGTGTGTATGTGTGTGTGTCTGTGTGTGTATGTATATCACACATACGCGATTGAAGTAAGAGTAGAAAAATATGCGCTTTACAGTTCGAGTTGATATGGTTCAAACCAGCAGTTCTAAAGTTGTTGTTACGCATGCGCTAACCTGCCAATTAATGACTGATGACAGCAGCTGAACTGAAGGGAAACCGAAATTGGTGAACGTTGGGATGGGTGGAGGTGGATCAGGTGCGATGGTGGGGAAGGATGATGGCTGAGGAGGGTCGGCAGTTATCGTTGTGGTGGGGATGGTTCCGGAGTTGTTGCATGTTGGTGGGGAGGGGCAGTGATAGACGGGATGTTCGTGATGGTGGTGGTGGTGGTGGTAGTAGCTGGGATGGTACAGTGGTGGTGGTGGTGGCGGCGGCAGTGGTTCTGGTGTTGATTGTGGTAGAGTTTCTGGTGGGGCTGGTATTCATGGTGATTGGTGGCGGCGACAGTGATGTCGATGGTGGTGGTGGTGTTGATGGTGATGGTGTTGGCATTGATGGTGGTGGTGGTGTGGCGGTGATGGTGCTTCTGCTGGAGGTGCTAGTCTTAGTGGTGGTGGTTGTGGTGGTTTCGTTGGTGGTGGTGGTGGAGCTG
>NW_026331339.1:6124-6721 GCF_001194135.2 Octopus bimaculoides
CCCTTAACGTAGTTCTCGGGGATATTCAGCGTGACACAGTGTGACAAGGCTGGCCCCTTTTGAAATACAGGCACAACAGAAACAGGAAGTAAGAGTGAGAGAAAGTTGTGGTGAAAGAGTACAGCAGGGTTCGCCACCATCTCGTGCCGGAGCCTCGTGGAGCTTTAGGTGTTTTCGCTCAATAAACACTCACAACGCCCGGTCTGGGAATCGAAACCGCGATCCTATGACCGCGAATCCGCTGCCCTAACCACTGGGCCATTGCGCCTCCACTCAGTTGATATAAACCCAGAGTGAATCGTCATACATAGTCCCAGATAGCCGAGCATCAAAACAACGATGAGGTGGTTATGGATGGAATGCATTTGATCACATGTCTGGTTGGTCAGTGTTGACTTGGAATTAAATAAAACGATATTGAGTTTTAACTTTCACCCAAACGTTATAGATTTGAGACAAAATATAAGTCATCTAATGGACCCCTGTACGATTGACTTGGAATTAAATAAAACGATATTGAGTTTTAACTTTCACCCAAACGTTACAGATTTGAGACAAAATATAAGTCATCTAATGGACCCCTGTACGATTGACTTG
>NW_026331339.1:8852-10107 GCF_001194135.2 Octopus bimaculoides
CCCTCCCTCCCATCCCAATCATTCCCCGCTACAAGCGTCACACTATAAAATGTCTTTTCGTTAATTCAAATCCTGGAGTTATAACAATAATAATGTTCTTATGAGCCACAAACAGAGAGAGAGACAGAGAGAGAAAGAGACAGAGAGAGAGAGAGAGAGGGGGGGATAGAGAGAGAAAGAGAAAAAGAGATAGAGGAGGAAGAATTCTCTCACTTGACAATCAGAAATAATAATAATAATAATAATGATGATGCTGATGATGATAATAACAACAACAACAATGATAATAATAACAGTAACAGTAACAACAACAAAGACAACAATAATAATAATGACGACGACGATGATGATGAATATTGATGATGACGATGATGATGATGCGGAGGAGGAGGATGGCGTCAGTATTGGTGGTGGTGGTGGTGATGGTGGGAGTGGTGCTGCTGCTGCTGATGATGATGCTAGTGATGACGGTGGTGATATTTGTGGGTGATAGTAACAAGAATGATGACAATAATGAGGAGGGAAGAGGAGGTCGATAACGACGACGACGACAACGTTGATGACGATGACAGTGATGATGGTGACGATTTATTTGTCGCAGGGGTGTTCGCACGACGAGGCTATTAAGAGGACAGGTTATATGCAGTGTGCAGGCACAAAAATTCGGATGAAGAAAGAAGACAAGAAATAAATGAATTAAAAAGTGTAAATAGTATATAAACACATGAACAGATTGATGTTACGTCCTCCCTCATACAGAAGGAGTTCACATTTGTTGGACAACAGGAAATATGTATTTATAAAACAGCGGGTGACAAAAAGGTATTACAAGATGTAGTCCATGTACAAAGATAGATTATTAATTCAGAGAAACGACAAAAAAAGTATATATAATACAATGCATGTCAGACTATAGGAAACACTTATATAAAATGCATTTACGACAGATATCTCTATTATAAACAGAGGGTTTCGTTGTGTAATATACATATATCTGTGACTGGGAGCTGCATACATACATACACACATACACACACATATCTATCTATTTATTTACCTATTGACATATAGACACAGACAGACAGACAGACAGACAGACAGACAGACAGACAGACAGACAGACAGACAGACAGACAGACAGACGGACAGACAGACACATAGACAGACAGACAGACACATAGACAGACAGACAGACACATAGACAGACAGACAGACACATAGACAGACAGACAGACACATAGACAGACAGACAGAC
>NW_026331339.1:10528-13922 GCF_001194135.2 Octopus bimaculoides
AGACAGACAGACACATAGACAGACAGACAGACACATAGACAGACAGACAGACACATAGACAGACAGACAGACACATAGACAGACAGACAGACACATAGACAGACAGACAGACACATAGACAGACAGACAGACAGACACACAGACAGACACACATACAGACAGACAAAAGAAAAACACAGATAGATAGATAGATAGATAGATAGATAGAGAGGTATGTATGTATAATATCTATCACACTCAAGGGCAAACACAGACATGTGGGAAAGAGTTAAGTTGATAAAGTTAGCAGACATCACATCAAGAGCGAGTGAATACGAAAGTAAAAGAATTGAAGATAAGCAGAAATGATGAAAAATATTAATGATAAGAGTGTGAAGTAAATAGAAAAAACTATTGTTGATAAAATGTGAGAAAAACTGTGTTCACAAGATGATGTCTGTGAATTATCCAACTATCTACACGATAATTCCGAGAGTTTGGTAGTTTAGTCGATAGGATTACATAATAGTGAGTGTTGCAAATTCTGACCGAAATCCAGTGATATGAGATATTATATGATATGATATGATACGAAATGATATGAAATGAAATACGACGAGACGATATGATATAGATATGTATGATATGATATGAGATATAACATGATATGATATGAGCTATATGATACATAATTTAATATATAAGATATATGAGATGAAATATCATATGACTTGATATATAAATATGTTATATATGATATGTATGTATGTATGTTCTCCTCACTAAATTAGAATAAACTTTAAACCTACTTGGCAGCAAAGTTGTGAAGTAAAGTATCTTGTTTTAACCATCAATAAACAATTTTCGATATGCTAAATCATTATTACCTGCCGGCTGTCGTCAGGGCAGCTGGTCTGGGTTCTGTTTCCAGAAGCTAGATTGCTACATTGTACAACGGTATTTGTTCGGTAGCCAGAGTAAATGGCAATAAAAACTGTTTAATATCAACAACATCTCATATCTCCCCGGTATGCATTAACTCTGTAGCCTTTACTTTGAACACATCATGTGTTGAAATGAATCCTATTAGATCTTCTCTGCAGAAATTGCGGTGATCAGCATTCTGAAGGAATTTGAGACTGTGACAAACGCAAAAATTAAACAAGAGAAAGCAGTGGGCATGTAGCTTGCAACTTGGACTGGCAAGACCATGTCGTCAAAAATGCTTCATGGAGCATTCGATTGAAGAACCGGTTAAATTGCTTGTGATTTGCTTTGATCCGTTTCTCTATTTTGATAGGAACTGGGACGAATTTATACGAGCAGTGTGGTCACTGTCAGACATGAATAAGGAGGTGAGCTGGCAGAAACGTTAGCACGCCGGGCGAAATGGCTTAGCGGTATTTCGTCTGCCGCTACGTTCTGAGTTCAATTTCCGCCGAGGTCGACTTTGCCTTTGATGCTTTCGGGGTCGATTAAGTAAGTACCAGTAACGCACTGGGATCGATATAGTCGACTTAATCCCTTTGTCTGTCCTTGTTTGTCCCCTCTATGTTTAGCCCCTTTGTGGGCAATGAAGAAATAAGAAACGTTAGCACGTCGGGCGAAATGCTTAGCGGTATTTCGTCTGCTGCTACGTTCTGAGTTCAATTTCCGCCGAGGTCGACTTTGCCTTTCATGCTTTCGGGGTCGATTAAGTAAGTACCAATAACGCACTGGGATCGATACAGTCGACTTAATCCCTTTGTCTGTCCTTGTTTGTCCCCTCTATGTTTAGCCCCTTGTGGGCAATGAAGAAATAAGAAACGTTAGCACGTCGGGCGAAATGCTTAGCGGTATTTCGTCTGCTACTACGTTCTGAGTTCAAATTCCGCCGAGGTCGACTTTGCCTTTCATCATTTCAGGGTCACTTAAATAAGTACTAGTAACGCACTGGGGTCGATATAATCGACTTAATCCGTTTGTCTGTCCTTGTTTGTCACCTCTGCATGTAGCCCTTTGTGGGCAGTAAAGAAATATGAAATAGGCCGAGAGGAAGCAAACCTTGAAATGCCATGCAGAAGTAGCAAATGCCTACATCGCTTCTCTTCTCTGTTTCTGCCTAACAGCCGCACTCATGTATAGAGTATGCTTGTGCATAGACCTATGCCAAGTGGTAGTCGGATTTTAGTTAGATTTAACCTTACTAGGAAACAAGACTATTTATACAAATAGATAATAAAGGAAACAGCTAATTAAAATTGCTACATATATTAGGTCTCGTGTTTCATACATTTGTCAAATTCCTCGGTGTTGCAGAGAAAATTCTCACAACGCATTGAGACTAGTTTGAGTAATAAAAAATTTCCCATAGAGCGATGAAATGAGGTGTCATTTTTCTATAAATTGACAGAAAGAAATTGACCGAAAAAATAAATAATTTCGTTCCCTCGATTTATAGAAAAATGACACCTCGTCTCATCTCTTCCAATGAAATTTATGATAACCTAATCTATTATAAACAGTGGAACGGTTTTTAGAATGTTTTTTCCTTCAGTGATGAATACGAACTGTATGTGAAACATGAGACGTAATGTCTGCATCAATGTTAATTAGATATGTAATTAAATATCTACTAGTATAGATTGGCTAGTACTTCAGTATGGTTAAATGGATAATTGCGTATTTATATAAATGACCGTATTTTGTCGATACAGAAGCAAAATGGAGAAGGTTGTGGTAGTCAGAATGTGTTAAAAATATAGAACGTGCATACTGCAACATATAACTAAAATGTATTTATATTCTTTTATTTGTTTCAGTCATTTGACTGCGGCCATGCTGGTGCACCGCCTTTAGTCGAGCAAATCGACCCCAGGACTTAGTCTATCGGTGTCTTTTGCCAAACCGCTAGTTGACGGGGAACATAAACACACCAGCATCGGTTGTCAAGCAATGTTGGGAGGACAAATACAGACACAAACATATACATACATAAATATATATGTACATATATATACGACGGGCTTCTTTCAGTTTCCGTCTACCAAATTCACTCACAAGGCTTTGGTCGGTCCGAGGCTATAGTGGAAGACACTTACCCAACCTGCCACGCAGTGGGACTGAACCCAGAACTATGTGGTTGGTAAAAAAGCTACTTACCACAGAGCCACTCCTGCGCATATGTATATTATGTAGGTAAAAAATATCTATCTATATATATATATATATATATATATATGGTGGTTGTCTACTCCTTACACAGAGTTTGACCACCTCCTGCACCTACACCTTAGCCCGTTCATGGCGTCTGATGTGGCTTTTAAAACCAGACAGTGTTTTGAAAAAACACCCACACAAATTGCACCTCTGATTTGCACTACCAATACCTACAAGTTCTGCTCATTGTGGATCCTAACATGTCATTTATATATAT
>NW_026331339.1:15792-18612 GCF_001194135.2 Octopus bimaculoides
GAGAAGGGGGAGAGAGAGGGGAGAGAGGGGGGAGAGAAGGGGGAGAGAAGGAGGAATGAAAGAGGAACGCCTTTGCTGTCCTTTAACGAATTTCTGTTCTACTGAGTCATGATATTTCCATCAGAAAGATACTTGTTCGGACGAAGGCTACAGGGGAGAAAGGAAGGGAGGAACGAACGAACCAACGAACGAAGGGAAGAATGAAGGAAGGAAGGAACGAACCAACCAACCAACCAACGAAGGGAAGAATGAATGAAGGAAGGAACGAGGAAGAAGGAAGGAGGAAAGGAAGGAAAGAAGGAAGGAGAAGGTGAAAGAGAAAAAAGAAAGAAAAAGAAAGAAGGAAAGAAAAGGAAGAGAGAAAGGAAGAAGGGAAGAAAAAAAGGAACAGAAAGAAAGAAAGTAAGAAAGAAAAATGGCTGCCAAACATCTTCTGTTGAACTACGAGTTGTTTGGGATTATGCTTACTCTTAATATTGTCTGTGGCAATAATTAAATAATTAGAGGTGTTGAAGTATACACGGCCATTTATGGACGTGTTTCAAATCATCTTTTCAGGTATCAGTTTTCTCTGAATGGGAAGAGAATCATGCAGGAGAAATGCACATATATATATATATATATATATATATACACACATGTGTGTATATATGTATTTGTGTGTCTGTGTTCGTACCCCACCATCGCCTGACAACCGATGTCGGTGTGTTTACGTCCTCGTAAAACTGGGCATTTACTTGCCAGGTCCCGTTTTTAGTCACGGCCAGCTTTGTGTGGCCTTACGTCGTACAAGAAGGAAGACAAACTTTAAAGTTCTTTTGAAGGAAACAAACACACATATATATATATATATATATATATATATATACATACACACACACACACACACACACACACACACGGGCTTCTTTCAGTTTCCCTCTACCAAATCCACTCACAAGGCTTTAATTGACCCGAGGTTATAGTAGAAAACACTTGCCCAATGTGCTACGCAGTGGGACTGAACCCGGAGCCATGGGGTTGGGAGGCAAGCCTCTTGCCGCACAGCCACTCCTTACACAAATGCATGTACTCACAAACGCATCGTTGGCACTCCGTCGGTTACGATGACGATGGTTCCAGTTGATCCGATCAACGGAACAGCCTGCTCGTGAAATTGACGTGCAAGTGGCTGAGCACTCCACAGACACGTGTACCCTTAACGTATTTCTCGGAGATATTTAGCGTGACACAGTGTGACAAGGCTGACCCTTTGAATTACAGGCACAACAGAAACAGGAAGTAAGAGTGAGAGAAAATTGCGGTGAAAGAATACAGCAGAGTTCGCCACCTTCCCCTGCCGGAGCCTCGTGGAGCTTTAGGTGTTTTCGCTCAATAAACACTCACATCGCCCGGTCTGGGAATCGAAACCGCGATCCTATGACCGCGAGTCCGCTGCCCTAACCCTTGGACCATTGCGCCTCCACACTCACAAACACATACGTTACAGAAATAAACATAAATATCGGCTAAAGAAATAACATACGCATCATATCAAACTCGCTAGAAAAAGATAAACCCTCAGCCACCCCCAGCACATGCAAGTTTCAACAGAAAAGGAAAGTTTAAACAAGAAAGCAAACAAATAAGGGAAAATAATAATAATAACAATAATAAAATGCAACAGTACTTAAGGGAAACACGACAAAATTTGGCAAACTTCCCCCGACATCACGGCAAGAGAAATGAAGACGAACCGAATCGAAATAGTTCTTGCAAGAAGTTGATTGTTGGGTGATGGCGGTTTTCGCCGGAGATGGGGGATCAGAAAAACAGAGTGAAGTTTGATGGTGGTGGATAAAAAATTTTTTAAATACCTGTACTCACATTCATACACACAGACGCACATACAAACACACACACGCATATTTATATATATATATATATATATACACACATATATTCTAATTTGTATGATTTTTTTTATTCACGAATGGGATTCTTGTCGCCCGAACCCAGACTAAAAGACATAAAAAAGCTAGCATATAAGCAATCATGAATATACATATATATATATATATATATATATATATACACATACATACATACATACATATATATACATAGAGAGAGAGAGAAAGAGAGAAAGAGAGAGAGAAAGAGAGGGGGAGAGAGAAGGACATACATATGTATACATTTATACGAATACATATATATTTACATATGCATATGTATATATAAGAATATATCACACAAAGGGTTGTATATACGTATATGTATGTGTGCGCGTGTGTTTATGTATGTATGTATGCATATACACACACATATATATATATATATATATATATATATATATATGCCCATGTGTTTGTATATATCAAATAAGGAATATGCAAAAAAAAAAATACGCAACATATACGACATAAAGAAGAAAAGGAACCCCAAATCACGAACGAACAAAAATGCTGTCAAATTTTGGCTGAAGGTGACTCCATCTTCGCCAGTGGATTCATCTTGATAATGGTGGCTGGAGGGGAGGAGATGTCAGCCAAAATGTCATAAGTGATATGTGGAGTTTTGATGACCCTTCCCGCAAGCGGAGTATTTCGGTTGATCATGATAGCGGTTAAATTGTAATAGTGTGCATGCACACGCAAATGTACGCATACTCAGAGAGAGACATACACACACAAATTACGCATATGCATACACATATATCTATGCACGTAGATATGTATATACACGTAAACATACAAATATGCATGCTTGTGAACAAACATATGCGCAATACATCTCTCTCTCTCTCTCTATATATATATATATATATATATATATATATAT
>NW_026331339.1:18979-22082 GCF_001194135.2 Octopus bimaculoides
AGAGAGAGAGAGAGAGAGAGAGAGAGAGAGAGAGAGAGAAAGAAAGAGAGATAGAGAAAGAAAGAGAGAGAGAGAGGGAGAGAGGGAGGTAGATAGATAGATAGATAGATAGATGTATATATATATAGAGGGAGGTAGTGTGAGAGAGATACATACATATATATATATATATATATACACATACGTATATATATACATATGTGTGTGTGTGTGTGTGTGTGTCTATGCGTAAATATGTTTATGTGTTTGTGTACACAAACACACATATGTTATAGATATTTATTGATATCTTTGCCAGTATTTTTCACGGTACATATTATATTATCTACGGTACATATACGTATTAGATAGAGACAGAGGTGGAGGGAGGGAGAGAAAGAAAGAAAGAGAGAGAGAGAGAGAGAGAGAGAGAGAAAGAGAGAGAAAGAAAGAGAGAGAAAGAGAGAGAAAGAGAGAAAGAGAGAGAGAGAGAGAAAGAGAGACGAGGTATTGCTTAATTGTAGCCAAGCATTTATAGAAACAGTCATAAAAGAGCAATGATAATAGATGCATTTTCAAAATTATGATTTAGTCGGGAGTAAATTAATTTGAATATATGCAAGCATATACACACGCGCACACACACACACACACACACACACACATATAGGTTAGTTGAGTTAGAGGTGAAAATAACCTTTGAAGGGATAGAAGTATTCATTACATTACGGGTTTATTGCATATATTTAACCATGGGTATACATATGCAAGCATATTATGCTCATAAATTATAGGTAAAGACAAGGGTAAACATGGGTTTATCAAGAATCAAAATTTAAAGAAAACGGAAAATGGAGAAGTACTGATGAACAACAATTGACTTACATCAATTATTAGTTATTAATTCAATGCAAATAGACTGTATCTCATCTAACAGCCGTTTCTGCTTCCAATGTTGTATGGTTTTGCCATTGATATGTAAAAATATTAATCATATGGCGATGTAGCTGTTTCTGCTGTTCCTGTGGTCTTTGTATCGCGTCCCTTCTGGTTCGTGTGAACCAATTGGCTAACTTCTTAACCGTGTTTACTTTTTATTATTCGCTAGTGTAGTCTCTGCCAATCCATTGGACTTTTCGAGCCAGACAACTGCTTTCATTTCTCCATCTTTTCGTTTGTCCTACTTGTCGACCTTCCTACTTTCTATCACTTCCAGAATCCGCGCAGTCTCTTCGATATTTGTTCCACCTCTCCTTGTGGAATGGGCTGGTTCAGGTCAAAAGATCCACCTGTTGCCAACATTCTCTCCACATGGGTTTAGGGATGCCGTCCCTGGTGGTGTGCAGTCAGATCGTCCCACTTGATGTGAACTTTTCTAACGACATGCTACTCTCCCATTATAGCATCGGATAGTTAAATTTCTTAAATATTTAACACCTAGGAATAGTGTGGTCCCCACATGCAGATATAGTTCACTAGTGTAAGAGTTTTCATTCTCTGCAACAATGGCTCTAACGCCAACATACGACAGAGGGGAGAAGGAAGGAGTCTTTGACGAACCGATTATGTGATACCGAAATGTTCCGGAGTATAGCTATTAAGTATGACCCCTAAACGCTACTCTACGTTGCAGCAACCAAGCATTTGAAAATGTAACCACTGCTCTTAAAGTATTCCTTAAGATGGCATGATCGGCGCCGCTAAAAGCTTGGTCCTAATTAAAGTTGATCAGTATTACGCCAACGCAAGATTTCGTCTCGGCCTGTTCAATAATTCATCGCTTGTGATGATGCTGGGAATTAAACAGTTTTGCTTATATTCCACTACATTACTGACGACGAGAGCCAAATCTGAGGCTTCTACAATATTCCATGCAGTGTTTAGCTCATTTATAGGACTTAAGATAATTGCAATGGCCTATGTGTCTAATCCCACCACACCAGCGTTACCCCTTCCCGACCCACATGACTTAGAATGCTTCCGCTTTTCACCCACTAAACTTGATAGTAGCGAATGAACCTGACGTAAATTAATTAACCTCTTAAGGCAAACGATTCCCGGTGATTAGCTTCCAAGATATTTGAGGACAGTTCTGCAAATTACTACTAAAATAGTGCAAATATTAGCTTGGAGTCGGATTGCACGAACCTACTGCGGTTCATGAAAATGTGCTTTTTATCCACGTTCCTCTTCGGTTCCCTGATTCTCGGTTGAGATGAACAATGCATCTTATGTATATCGCAAAAGTCCATCTGGACCATAGCATGTTGTTTGTGCTGGTTCTTCTGTGCGTCTCTAATAAATGCCTGGCTAACTTCTACGCATTCTGTTGTCTTATGTCATTGATTCTTTGCTACGACGGACAGCAACAACAATTCTAAAGATGGTTGGGAAGTATACCTATGATGAGATAAATTATATCTATACATTGCTATAAATATATATATATAAAAATACAACTTTAAAGCAAATTCTAACAATATAATTAATGAATACACTGCTGAAAGTTGATGTTAAGGTTTAACTTACCGTTTCTCGCATTGAAACTTCCACTAATGTAAAATCAATTATTTAAAGCGAAAGGAAGCAGCCATCACTTGAACGTGACGTTTCACGACTTCACACAAAAGAGTTCTGCAGAAAAAAAAGGAAAGAAAGAAAATGTAATAAGAATATTAATAGTGATGGTGTGGTGGCGGCTCTCTTTAGTCACGCATCATCATCACACGTTAGTGTCGTATATTGTAACCGGTAAAACGGGGGAACGTTTACGTTGATCTGCTTCGAATCAGCTAAGCCTCTAGTATTACTATAACTACTAATGCTAACCAACAGAGATTCTTTCATGATCACACAACTTCCTAGAAATAGCAGTCAAATCTTCTTGATACCTACACTATTCCCTGAAAACAACGGTAACTCACACAGGATAATGAAGTCTTAGAATTAAAACGATGCGTCAAACAACAAGAAGGTAAACAAATGATGGCTGGAATACATTTGGTCATACTTCGGAATCGCTTAGCGATGACCTATGTTGTAGAAACATTGCCCTTTGCATGATATTCTGCTATGCATTTCTCTATAAACGCATAAATATATGCTAATGTATGCAGGCACTATA
>NW_026331339.1:23338-28671 GCF_001194135.2 Octopus bimaculoides
TATGTATATATATATATGCATATATATGTATATATATATATATATATATGCATATATATGTATATATATATGTATGCATATATATGTATATATATATGTATGCATATATGTGTATATATATATATGTATGCATATATGTGTATATATATATATGTATGCATATATGTGTATATATATATATGTATGCATATATATGTATAAATATACACACACACGTCTATATATATATATATATATATATATATATATATATATATTATGCGTGTTTGTGAGTAATCGTTGTACTGCTACTTTGAATGTAATTACTTTGTGAGTCCGAATTTACTTAAAAATATAAAACAGTAAAATAGTAGAAAGTGTGTCTGATATTTGGTCTGTACGAGGACAACTCTGAATATTTCTCAGTCACGTTAGACCTTATCAGTAGAACAGTGACTATCACGTCCTGACAGACGTTAGCAAGACTGAGGAGAATATAGGATTTCAGTGATTGAACATTGAATTGTGTGATAATTTAAAATAATGAGAGAGGAAATAGCTAGGGAAGAATGCTGCATAAAAAAATAATAGCAAATAGACAAGATGATGGCAACATTCTTAAAGTAATGAGCCAAGAAAATTTAATTAATATTAATTACACTCGAATCGAGAGTAATAAAACTCATTATCTAAATGATTGATTCTGTTTTTTATTAATTGTGGCCACTCTTACTGGGTAGGGATAATGCTAGTGTGTGGGAGATGGTGATAGTTAGGTGCACGAAGTAATGTTATGCAGATGAAAATTATGTTGATTATACTAGACAGAACCAAGTCATTCCACAAACGTCAAAGTGCTGCAGCTTCTGTATAACAGAAAAGTGTCATATAAACGAGCAATAACGAAGATAAAAAATCTTATTCCAACTTGTAGAGTCTTAAATTCTTACAGCTTCTTTTTTAGTACAAGAGACAAATCGCAGATAGCGTCGCACGTTATGCAATCCTGCGTTATTTTGCCTTTTGCATTCTTAAATACTACGAAATGTTTCTATAGACCGTACTGCTTCCAAGGTGCTGCTGACGATGGCTCTGTTACAGCATAAACGTTGTCACGGCAAGAGAGATCATTACAATTTGATATTTAATGAGCATGATCTTTGCATCTGGCAGAGCTGATGGATTCATTGTTAATTCCATAGGAAGACTGATTGAGACGACTTTTGGTCAAAGACATTGTAGCTATGACTATCTTTATCTTTTCTGGCTTAACAGGACTATTCCACTTCACGTACCCTTCATTTAACACAGAAGAGAGCGTTTTGTGAGTATTTGAGTATAATAATCAGCGGAGTTTGGAAATCGCTATCCTTTTAACTTCCACTCCACACAGAGAATAAAAATATACAAAAAAAAAAAAGGAAAATTTCACAATTTTTTTTTTTTTCATTTAGTCAGGATCTCAATTAGACGAAAACAAAAACTTGTGAGTATTTGAGTGTTGACTTCGCAGTTTTAATGATTTACAATTTAAGTCTTCATGCCCGACCCGTCGCATGGTTGTCTGGGAAATATCAAGACTTTTACCCATTTGCCACATGCTCCACCGTGGATTTCGCGACACTCTCTTTCGGACAACATCAATCGTTTCGTCCTTACGGACCGTTTTGGACACGGAATGGGCTTGCTGTCGGTCGAACCTGTCGCAATATAGAGTCTCATGGGATTATAGACTGTCTTGAGGTCAACACCAAACCTTGACGCTGCCTCTTTCTTGCTATGTCCTCCTGTTTTTCAGAGTTACAATCTCACTTCGCCGAATGTAAACATACAATGGAGTGTACATGAACAATTAAATGTCGAGGAACGCATTCTACAAATTTTTGTAGAATTTTAAACTAAATTTAATAATGTAGAGTTATTTAAATAATCGGGAATTCTTTACGGCGGCGGCGGCGGCGTGTGCGTGTGCGTGTGCGTGTGTGTGTGTGTGTGTGTGTGTGTGGATAGGTAGATGGATGGTTAGATAGATAGATATTATATGACTTCGAAAAACTCACATAGCAACAATCTTTTATGCAGAGGACGACCCTGTGAAATTTTCCTCACAACATTCATTCCGCTTGACAAAATTTCGAAATTCTGCCTATGTGTAGTTATAGGAGTAAACATCAACACAAAAAATATTTGAGACGGCAACCCGTTCACCCCCACTGTCATCCTATTAATCGCTTACACCGCAGATACTGAGAAGTAATTTTTATTTGTACAATATACCACACCTCATCCCCACAGCACAATATCCCCGACTCAGTATGGGTGGCCACATTTAATATGACCTCCATTAATCATCAGGTCATTGAATTACACTAATGGTGTAATTGTGTATTATGTAAACTAGTTTAACTATGAACTTGGCTCTCTAAATAATTAGCAAAATTTCGTTACCGTAAAATATGAAAAAACAGATTCCAAGTATGTGTGTGTATGCACACACATACACAAGCGCGCGCACACATACATACAGGCACACATACATACGGGCACACATACATACAGGCACACATACATACAGGCACACATACATACGGGCACACATACATACAGGCACACATACGTAGACACATGACTCAGTATATGCTCTTGGCTACATTTTAGTTAAAGCTACAGCTTTAAGACTGTCCAGAGTTACGTCTCTTCGAGATATCCTACTGATAATGTCTAAAGAGCTAGAAACGCGTCTGAGAATCCGACAGGTTGCAGCGTCGGACAGATATGGTGTTTTTACACCTTTTAACCACACTATACTACGAAGTATATTAAACGTTGTCTAAGTGAATACCGTGTACTACTGTGTTAGCAGTGCTCCTAAATCACGTGTTAAGGTCATCTCTTGTGGTCGCATAACGAAATACCATGTCCCTACAGGTCATTAATATTTACGCACCAGCTCCCAGAAATGTGTTTAATATGTAAAATTCGTATATCCATATATACGGCCATATCACTTTGAAAACACCGGTTCTCGTCCGATCACCAAAGTTAAGCAAAGTCGATACTAGTTAGTACTTAGATGGGTGACCGCTTGGGAAACCTAGGTGCTGTAAACGATTTTAGGCGCAGGGGTGGCTGTGTGGTAAGTAGCTTGCTTACCAGCCACATTGTTCTGGGTTTAGTCCCACTGCGTGGCATCTTGGGCAAGTGTCTTCTACTATAGCCTCGGGCCGACCAAAGCCTTGTGAGTGGATTTGGTAGACGGAAACTGAAAGAAGACCGTCGTATATATGTATATATATGTATGTGTGTCTGTATTTGTCCCCCCCCAACATCGCTTGACAACCGATGCTGGTGTGTTTACGTCCCGGTAACTTAGCGGTTCGGCAAAATAGACCGATAGAATAAGTACTAGGCTTCCAAAGAATAAGTCCTGGGGTCGATTTGCTCGACTAAAGGTGGTGCTCCAGCATGGCCAGTCAAAAAGACTGAAACAAGTAAAAGAGTAAAATTCGTATATCCAAGAACGTTACACCGCTCTATGCAGTGGCTATTTAAGCAATAAGTTCGAAGATGGTTAATGGGTTGGCTGGGTGTTGATGAAGGAACAAAAACTCCCGAAATATGGTTTATACGCCCATCAACCATTTTTTTCACTGTTGTGTGAATTGATTGAAAACCCATTTCTGATGTATATTAACTTTTGAAGTTTCATTAGAGCCAGTGTATCTCTTTCACGTAGCCAGTTCACATCAGTGTCGTTGACAATCACACATACACTCTAACATACATTCTCACATACACTCACATACATATACTAAGACAGACACACAGACAAACATTCACGTACACCTCAGGGTAAACAATATTCATTATATACTTGTCAGTCATCACATATGCATATGTATGAATGGATGTGTGTGTGGGCCGATTCTAGGCATTTGTGGGACGTCACTATCTCTCTCTCTCTCTCTCTCTCTGAACATCTAACACCCTAATTGTATCTCTCTGTATAACGGCCTATCTCTCTCCCTCAGTCTCTCTCTTTAGATGTGTGTGTGTGTGTGTATCAGTCGTAGCAAAAATGTATGTATACTCACACACACATATACCTTCACATACACTCACACGTATACTTGCCAGTTATCACATATGTATATGTATGTGTAGATGTGTGTGTGTGTGTGTGTGTGTGTGTGTTTAATTCTCTGAGGCCTAATGTACGTAACGAACGCGTAACACACACACACACACACACACACACACTGACAGACACATACACACTCACATACAAAATGTGACGTCATGGTGGTGGAGGTGGCGGTATAAAATATCCTTTAGTATAGTTGACTATAGAAAGATTATTTTATATAAAACGCTATATTGTTTTAATCCAGATGAAAACAAAAATTACTTGTTGACACTCGCTGGATCTAATACTAATACCTTGTAAAATTTGATTTGATTTGGTCGAGCTGTTTGAGAATGCATAGAAAACAGACAGACAGATAGACAAAGAATTTTATAGAGAGAAAGATTAGTATAACCAGTAACCTTTAACCGCTATATGTAATAAGTCATTAATGGGCTAGATAGAACGGGCTGATGAAGGAGTAAAAAGTCCCGAAATATATCACATTCGCCCATTACCCATCTTTTCGTCTTCGATCTCATTGTTTGTTTACATCTGGCGTCTCGGATACGAAACATCATAACAAAATTAGAACTGGTTATAATTTCTATTGAAAATATGTTGAGATTACCGTAAACACCCGGAATGCCACAAGTTAATGGACACAATAAATAACATGAAGTAAAGATTTTAAATCATATCTTTGCTACTTTATCAGTGCACATTAATTCCTGATGTTTGTATATATTTAAGATGGATGATTGCCTCGTTAAAACATTATCTCTGGCAAGCAATTTTGGTTGTTAATTGAAGGAAGAGAGACAATATTGTCTTGAATTTTAAGGAGCGGTAATGTAATCAATAGTAATTCGGTGAATCATTAAGAAAATACAGGAAAGGCTTTTAATCAATTAGATTAACGGCGGTAAAACACACACTATTAGTCATTTATAATATATTCTCTTTCTCAAGAAGACGGCGATTCTTTGGTCTAAATGGTTGTGTGTGCGTGTATGTGTGTATATATATATGTGCGTGATGGTACGTACGTATGTGTGATTCTATGGATGAAAGAGTGTATGTATGTATGCATGTGCATACACACACACATATATGTACGCTTATTTATATATATATGTTTATGTAAGAGAAGAAAGAGATGGTATGTGCACGTATACGTCATGTATACGTAAGTATGGTGATTTTCTTGGTTGTGCTAGTTTGTGTG
>NW_026331340.1:0-379 GCF_001194135.2 Octopus bimaculoides
TATGAATACAAAACCATCTAAGAGTATATGTATGTATACCGATAGCTCTTAAATGTATGTTTATATATAAATGTTACGGTGAGGAGTTCAGGAAAGCAGAGCACCGAAGTAAAAGTTTCAGAGGATTTATTTCCGAGTCTGTCTGTCTGTCAGTCACGTAATGTTGCTTGGTTAGAATTTCACTTGAGTTCCTTTGAGGTTCATAAACTGAAATACCAGTCATATACTACATGTATATTTATTCAATTATAATATTATTTTACACAATGCAACATCGCCTAGTGCGTAAGAAAGCTATCGTATTAGGTCTTCACATGCTTCTTAGATTGTATGTGTATGCTTACGTATCTGTGTATATATATGTATGTGTATGTACGTA
>NW_026331341.1:0-1049 GCF_001194135.2 Octopus bimaculoides
ATGTTGGCTACTTTAAGGCACAAATATTCTCAAGTTTCACAGGTCCCACTAAATGGTAAAAGTTGATCAATGGTAAAAGTTTGTAATGTCTCAGTCCATTAAAATATTTGATTATCCGGAATGAATATTGAAGAAGTAGAGATAATACACGATAAAGATCCTAACAACAATTAGACATTTTCACCCAAAAATCTATACCAAAGTACGTATGTACGAACGTACGTACATACTTACGTAAGTACTTACGTACACGCATACAAACCTACGTACGTGCATACATACCTATGTACGTACGTACATAACTACGTACATACATACCTACGTACGTACATATAAACATACATGCGTACGTACATACGTACGTACCAATGTACATACGTACGAACATACATACATACGTACGTACGTATATACCTACGTACATACGTACATACGTATGTATGCACGTACGTACGTATTTATGCACATACATACGTACGTACTTAGGTATAGATTTTTGGGTAAAATGTCAAATTGTCAGGGAGGTAAGGAGGTAAGGGACGCAGGTACGTACGTAGGTACGTAGGGACGTACATACGCATGTACGTAGGTACGTAGGAACGTAGGTACGTCGGTACGTACGTATGTACGTACGTAGGTATGTTTGTACGTACGTAGGTATGTTTGTACGTACGTACGTACATAACTCTGTATGCACGTACGTACGTAGGTATGTTTGTACCGACGTACCTACGTAGTTAAGTTTGTACGTACGTAAGTAGGTATGTATGTACGTACGTACGTACAAAGGTATGTATGTACATACGTTCGTACGTAGGTATGTATATACGTACGTATGTACGTAGGTATGTATATATGTAAGTAGGTAAGTATGTACGGACGGACGTACGTAGGTATGTATGTACGTACGTAGGTATGTATACACGGACGTATGTACATAGGTATGTATGTAAGTACGTACATACGTAGGTATGTACTACGTACGTAAGTATCTATGTACGTACGTACGTAGGTATGCATGTACATAAGTACGTACGTAGGTATGTAGG
>NW_026331342.1:0-565 GCF_001194135.2 Octopus bimaculoides
TTGCTAGAAATAGAAGTCAAAACAACCCTTAGCCACACGAGAGGACGCGAGATGGAGTCATACCATCGATGATTTCAGATTTGATTAATCTTCATCAGTAACCCATTGTTCCATCGTCGAAGGTTAAAAACTTAACTGACCTTGTCAGTGCTGTAGAGAACACCGTAGTAAACATTGACTGATTCCGAAAATGGTAAAGTGCAAATTAGAAATTACTAAGGTAGCTATTCGCAATTTTCAGTCGAAAGGCACAAGTATAGTCAGCAACAAAATTGCTAGACGTAAGAGTCAAAACAATGCGAGAGCACTTATCTAACGACTGACACACACACACACATATATATATATATATATGAAATTAGAAACACAAAGGGATAAAAAAATTTTTATATGAAGTTCATTAGTTTACTACTGTTTCTACTATAAGATGCAATGCACGCATATTTCAATGCTTGTGTATCACCCTATGGCTTCATCAGAGCTTCAAACAAGAAGTCCAATTTTATTTGGGGAAAGCATTTACATTTATATAATATAATATTACATTATATTATATAATATTATA
>NW_026331343.1:0-621 GCF_001194135.2 Octopus bimaculoides
ATATACACACATATATATACTTATATATATACTTATGTATCAGGTCGTCCCATAAGTAATGTCCGGATTTTAAATAAGGAAAACAAGCGATCAATTCTTAGATGTGTGTATGAGTATATATTAAATATATATATATATATATATTGATATGTATATATACACCGACATCTCAAAAGGCAGTAGACACCCTACATTATATCGTTTTATCTGAGCAGACACTACTTGTCTACCAATTGCTGCGAACTCGTCTATGTATTATGCACATGTCATGTTTATTAAGTTCTAGATTATGTATCTAAATGCATCAAGTATCATTATTCTGTTTCTAGAAATAAATATTTAAAAAATGATGGCGTCTATTTACTTTGAAAGTGTCTATATACACGCACGCCTGCGCACGCGTGCACATACACACATGCATACATTTGAATACATATAATCTCTCTCCCTCCCTCTCTGGTTTTGTATAAATATATGTGTATTATATAGGAAGGTTGCTTCCCAACTACAAGGTTCAGGGTTCAGTCCTACTGCGTGGCATCTTGGGCAAGCATCTTCTACTACTACAAGCCTTGTGAGTGGAGTTGGTTGACCGAAACTGAAAAAAACCTGTCGTATATA
>NW_026331344.1:0-458 GCF_001194135.2 Octopus bimaculoides
AGAAATAAATTTCAATGAGTATTACTTACTCGGATATAATCCAACCCTTTTATTATTATTATTATTATTATTGAGTGAGAGAGCAGTGCATACAACTAAAGTGACACTGGGGTAGAATATACGAAGCCCATTATACCCATCATGACTATCCATCTGATAAGGGTACACCAGGCACATGCATTTCAACCATATGTGCGCGACATGTGATCTCATATCAAAATAAACAGCGCATGACCTCGCAGTTGGGGCCCAATTAGAATTTTCTTCAGGTGGAGTAGCCCATCCCGCTCAAAAGGTCCCTGAATAAGGTTTGTTTAAGGATGTTAAGCAAAACACCCATATTTCCAAAGGTGAATTTTTCAAACCCCAAAGAATTCCTCTCAACATAAGGCTATGATGCTCTCCCAATACTTCTGCTCATGATCAAAGATGCACATATCGTCAGCCACCAAGGGACA
>NW_026331345.1:0-1187 GCF_001194135.2 Octopus bimaculoides
TATATATATATAGCTTACCGAAATTATCATATTTTACTTGATCTGTATCTTTCGCCATATTTCATTGTTTTTGCTTCATGTAAATTGTAATGCATGATAGTTAAGTTCCAAATAGTTATATGTAAATATTTTGATATCGTAAAGTAAGATTTTTACGGTCACCATTTTGATTTTCTTTTCAGTTGCTCTAACACACTTGTATTCTGTTCTCGCCACTGAATAACATCCTGTCACGAATTATGTATGATTTGTAGAGACGTTTTTAACTTGAGTAGCTTCTTGAACTTAGAGGATAGAAGAAAAATACATCTTTATTTTTACAAACCTTTAACTGGAATTTAGTTTTTCATTCAATAATAAATGCAAGGTTCGCAGTAATTTATGGTATTCAGAGACTAAACAAATAATGTTAGTTTTTGTAAACTTCAATAAATCTTGCTAGCTGAAATAAATATACTCCATAAAAAAATATGTTATTTCATGCATCTAAATATAAAGCATCAGGGAGGTGGTACAAAAACTCCACCAGATATTTGAAGTGGCATAAGGAACAAAGAAAAAAAAACAATTTTCTGCTTCTTTTTAATTCTTTCTACCTATATGGAAAAGACGACATTTCTTTTAAAGATGTATTACATAAACCATTATTTCCTCGTTTCAAACCTTGCGTTAATTCTATCCTCATAGCTTTCTATGAGTATTTTGTACTATGTGTGGAATAAAAAAAAAAGACATTGACGGATAACTCCACCTCCTTTAACCAGCATTGCAAGGTACCTTCGGTTATAAGATCATGATATACTTCTTTACAGACAGTAAAGTATACCGCAGGCATCTTACAATTTCTAGAATAACCACACACACACACACACACACACACACACACAGAAATCGCTCAGGCTATGTTTAGTTCAATAGTATCAATATTTTAAGTTATCTTTGGGACAACAAATTTCACTCAGGTGGGAAGCTGTTATTAAACAAAATATATCCGTGACAAAGAAACTGGTCCAAGAATTCTTCTGTGGTAAAACGTTAGTTTACCAATCACATGGCTCTGGATTCAGTCCCACTAAGTGGTACTATGGGCTGGTGTGTTCTCCTATAGCCTCCGGTCTACCAAGCATTTGATACTCCAGCATGGCAGCAATCTAATGACTGAAATAGATAAAAGAAAAATTATATAT
>NW_026331346.1:0-292 GCF_001194135.2 Octopus bimaculoides
ATCAAATTGA
The DNA here is from genome assembly GCF_001194135.2 of Octopus bimaculoides. NCBI lineage: Eukaryota > Metazoa > Mollusca > Cephalopoda > Octopoda > Octopodidae > Octopus > Octopus bimaculoides. The sequence continues at coordinate 11 of NW_026331346.1, forward strand.
GCAGCAGTTTAGCAATGCATCACGAAAGAGGGAAAATATAATTGTCATTAATTATGTCAGAGGGTTTCAGAACACCTACAAGGCAGAGATAATATATATTAAATATGCATGTGCTATGGATGTGTGTTTATGTTATGTCTACATAAGCTTACCTGATCCTGTGAAGCCTCTTCCGGGTATTTCTATCTCTTCATCCAAAACATGTTCTCCAGTAACTAAAATAGATAACTCAGAAGATATTACATGCACACAAATACAACACGCACACACACTCATATATAT
>NW_026331347.1:0-2119 GCF_001194135.2 Octopus bimaculoides
TCGGTGGCACAATTCCCACCGACAAGGTTTCAGGACTTGCCAGCAGTGTACTACTAACCGCCGGCAATGTCCCATTCTTCGTCTTTTTCTCTCTTTTTTTCTCCCTTGTGCTACGGGAGGGTGTATTCCTCCGCTTTATCCGGAGGATGTTCCCTTCCTTCTGCAGCTCTGGGGTCCTTCGGTGGGCAACCATTGTTGCCTACCTTCTTCCTTTTCCCTCTTTTTCGAGGAGGTCTCCACCTCCTCGACTGCCTCCATCTCTCCCTCCAAAGAGGAAAGTGCTATTGTTTTAATGAGACACTAGGAATTGCTGAGAGCAGAGAGATACCTGTTTCGATTTCAACTGCAAAATAAAATCCTCTCCTCTAACATCACCAATAGATATTAGGGAGTGGAGGGAGTCTCCAGTGTCACAAATGTCTCTTTGCTTTCGCCTTTAAACTTTTCTTCTTCACTTGGGTTTGAATGTATGCATATATGTGGCTCTGTGTGTGTGTGTGGGTGTGCGTATGTGCACGTATGTATATATGAATATATGTATGTACGCATGTATAGACGCAAATGTATGCTGTGACTAAATATGCATTTGAAGCGTCCTTCCTCGGGAGTCCTTCCTCCAGCCTTAACTCAACCAGTTCTTCCTCTCTCATTGATGCTTATATCGATGTTTGTACATCATGATACCTAGCTCATTTCCCTTTCTCTCGCTGTCTCCCCCTCTCTCTCTCCCGCTATATATTAATACATATATATATATACACCTCCAGCCCTTCCTCAATTTCCTCTCTCTGATTCATCGATGTGAAATTAGCAGTGTTATGTTTAAAAAGCTGTGTTATTAATCCTTGTTTGTCTTCCAAACTCACAGTTCCACGAGATAACGCCTTCTTCCCAACTGTTACCTTTTACAACATCCAAACTGTCAAAACTACCTGTCATATTTTGCTATCAAAATTTACCTGAATCCACAATCTATTGTCAAAATTATATTTTCATTAAGACAGAACTAATTTAGGTTTATGTATTTGGCTAATACCAGGCACCTCGTCTGTGTTTTCGAAATGGGCTGGGTCGTAGCTAAGATACAACTTTTACGCCGTTGCCCGGCTTCAAAACAACTTCTACTTTACAATCAAATGTAATTTCCTGTAGTAGCAGCAGCAGCAGCAGTAGCAGCAGTAGTAGTAGTAGTAGTAATAGTAGTGGTGGTGGTGGTGGTGGAGTTTGTGGTGGTGACGGTGATGGCGGTGGTGGCGGTGTTGCTGTTAGTGGTGGTTGTGCAATGGCGGCCGCAGTAGCAGCAACAGCAATATCATCATCATCAGCAGCAGTAGCAGCAGCAGTAGCAGCAGCAGCAGCAGCAGTAGTAGTAGTAGTAGTAGTAGTAGTAGTAGTAATTTGTTGTTCTTGCTATAGTGTGGGTGTTTGTGGTCGTATTGGCTGTAGTACCAACAGTGGTGTGGTACGAGAGATTAGTCGTGTGGCGATTATTAATGGGGTGCGTCGAAGCCATCGCCAAAGAGCACTGTGGCTAAAGTAGGTTGAATGCCCAGTCAGCCGTGCCCAATCCATAGCTGCGTCCAGTCCGCTCGTTCCGGTACTGAAGACACGTGATCTGGTGGTCAGAGATGATTGGTTAATAACCATAAGATCTTGGTTTCAGTTCTTAGCTCGAGCGGTGCATTGCATCTGACACATCCTCGATGCTCCGCTGACTTACGGGTGTGTGGGGAGGGGCAGAGGGTATCGATGTCTCATCGCCATTACATAGGCCCCTAAAACAATTAGCGAAAGCATCGTACCAAACAGAAACGGATCCCATAAAATTCAAATGTTCACTGGACAAATTTCTTCAAAAAATCCCGGACCAACCTCCTACACCAAGATATGTCTAAAACTATAATAACTTTGTTAGAGTGGGCCATGATGCCCCATATATGACTAAAAGGCTTTACCACGTGGTGCTGTTAACTTCGACATGGCCTGGGCCTATACTGGCCGAAACCTATCAAAGTTATCAAAGTTACCTTTACAAGCTATGACCCCAATGAGCTTCATGCGATTCTTGGAAGTGTAGTCTATTCTTAGCTACAATAACGGCAACATGGATTTCTTCCAT
>NW_026331348.1:0-447 GCF_001194135.2 Octopus bimaculoides
AGCGTTACTCAAGAAACAGTGAGAGAAAGTTGGGGCGAAAGAGTACAACATTTCAACTGCTAAAAAGCAAGTGCACAGCAGTTACCGTGAAGGATAATTCTCTCTTATGGTAGAAAGTTGTGAAAAACCGGTTAGTACAGTGTCGCCATCTATTAGCAATCTCGAAGTTTTAAGCTATTTTGGCTCTCCTCAATGAGATGTACCAAAGAGAAATAACTGTGAACGACCTTATAAAGCTATACGTTTATGTATAATCCAGTCAATATATTGACTGATTTGCGCTAGTAGATCGCCTGATCGAAATAAAAATGAAGCATTAGCGCGAAGCAGTGTTTACACACCTTTTTGCCATAAGAGCGATTTATTCTCCACGTTAACTGCAGTGTATTTGTCTCTTTGCAGTTGAAATGTGTCACAAACATATTTCAACTAGCCCAAATTCTACTC
>NW_026331349.1:0-257 GCF_001194135.2 Octopus bimaculoides
GATGATGGGGATGATGTTGAATAAAAAGAATGATAGTGATGATGATGCTGGAGATAATACGACGATGATGATAATGATGATGTGTATGATGACGATGATTATTATGATGAATATGGTAATGATAATGACGATGATGATGATGATGATAACGACGAAGACTACGACGACAACGATGATGATGATGATGATGGTGAGGACGATGACGATGATGGGGATGATGTTGAATAAAAAGAATGATGATGATGATGATGATGATG
>NW_026331350.1:0-236 GCF_001194135.2 Octopus bimaculoides
AACATAGGAAAGTCCAAAGAAAGGAAGACGGAGGAAGAAAAAATCGCCAAACTTTAATAAAATAATTTCTTCCACTTTGGTTAGATTTGAACAACTTAAAGTCTAAGCGTAAAATTCTTTTTACTTTGGCATTTTAGTAATTCACGGGCATAGCGTTGCATTCGAACCTATCAACCTTCTATATATAAATTGCTAGAACATTATTTTTCGACATGTTGAAATTACATCCCAAAGAC
>NW_026331351.1:0-417 GCF_001194135.2 Octopus bimaculoides
CATCATCATCATCATCATCATCACCATCATCATCATCATCACCATCATCGCGATTTCTTCGAGCAATTTTGCAATTCATCTTCGAAAAAAGGACGTTAAGTCAGCTGAAACTGCCCGCGATATCAAGAAAACGTTTTGGCGAGGAAATGACCAGAGAGTGGTCAGCTCAAAAATGGTTTAAATGAGTCCCTAGTGGAGACCTGAGCCTTGAAGATTGTGAGCATAGTGGACGTCCATCAATAATCGATGATGGTCAATTAACGACCGTCATTGAGAAAGATCTACGTAAAACCACTCGAGAACTGGTCAGAAAACTACCTGCAACCATTTGCATTTGATTGGAAAATCAAAAAAGCTCGGTAAATGGGTACTCTTTTACTCTTTTACTCTTTTACTTGTTTCAGTCATTTGACTGTG
>NW_026331352.1:0-207 GCF_001194135.2 Octopus bimaculoides
ATCAGAACTAGAGGATAAGTTTCAGGTGTGGAAGCAGGGACTAGAATCAACTTAGCTAAAACCAAAGTCCTAATAAGTAGGAAGGTAGACAAAATACACACCCCTTGAGGTAGATGGCTCTGCTCGATCTGTAGAAAAAGTGTAGGTAGAAACTGTGTAAGATGTACCCAGTGCAAGCTAGGGACACATAAGAGGTGCAGCAATATC
>NW_026331353.1:0-434 GCF_001194135.2 Octopus bimaculoides
ATATAGAGTCACCCATACACAAGTACAACGCAACATATATATATATATAGAAGGAAAGTAGCAAACATTATAGATATATGTCTCAAATATTAACTCCATTCAAACCGAGGTCACTATCCGCTTTCAATTTCTATTTGCGATTCTGGTAGTTCACAAAAATGCTACATTCTTCCAAGGAATATACTCTCTGTGTTATGTACCTTCCATCTAGTACTGAGAAAATATATAACCTTTCTGCTAAAGGTACAATGCCTGAAATTGAGGCAAAGCCGATTGCGGTGGAATTTGAACTCAGAACCCGAATGCTAACAATTCTTATTTCTTTATTGCCCACAAGGGGCTAAACATAGAGGGGACAAACACGGACAGACAAAGGTATTAAGACGATTAAATCGACCTCAGTACGCAACTGGTACTTAATTTATCGACCCCGA
>NW_026331354.1:0-616 GCF_001194135.2 Octopus bimaculoides
ACACAGTTTCCTTCTACTAAATTTACTCACAAAACAACAAGCCTGTGGCTTTAGTAGATGACACTTGGCCAAAGGGTGCCACACAGTGTGACTGAACCCAAAACCAAGTGGCTACAAAGCAGGCTCCTTAACCACAAAGCTATTCTTGCACCTTATCCACAAACTTTATAATATGCCTTTCTGATGCATACCCAATTAATACCAATGTTTAAAACAGTTAATTTCAAATGACTGATGAGAGTCTACCGACCACCTGTCATGCTTATGGTATTAAATGTACAATTCGAAATTAAATGGGCTGAACACAATGCTTGCATTTGTATTGAATATTCCGTTAATTATCACTGGTTTCAGTTCATATACATATCTTCTTTTATTCTTATGGTTTATAGCTATAATATAAAAGATAGCCTGTCAATGGCATAAATAAACAATTAAATGTTATATTGTCCACAATTGGCAACGAATATTTTTCAGATACTTGACGATAACTATGTGCAATATGTGTTATTGTGTCATCTCCACTCAAATCTGAAATTAGATTACACTGGATATAAAAAATGAAAAACAGACATTCATTTTTTTTTCTGATATATATATATATATATATATATAT
>NW_026331355.1:0-230 GCF_001194135.2 Octopus bimaculoides
CATATGCATATACAGGCATATGTATGCACATACATGTACACACACACACATACAAACATACACAAGTCCTTGCATACATACACAGACGCACACAAGAAACACACACACATATACACATGCATGCACACACAAAGTGACAGACATACACACACAACATACACACACACAAGAACAACACGACATACACACACACAAGCACAACACGATATACACACACGTACACACACATA
>NW_026331356.1:0-270 GCF_001194135.2 Octopus bimaculoides
CCATAGCCTAAAACGTGGGATTCCGTAAAAAAAAAACAAAATTTAAAAGGAGGGGTATCCACCGATACATTTCCTTAATGTTGACAATAAACTTAGAGAATATTTCAAAATTGTTTTAACACTTCATATCAGCTTTGATGGAGTAGATCTATCTATCCATGATCAATACTATACCGAAAGTACCCTATCTTTTGAAATACAGGACATGTGTGTTCCCGCTCACCATCGACTTTGTTTCTTCATAGCCTTCGGAAAAATGCATGCTTTTCA
>NW_026331357.1:0-441 GCF_001194135.2 Octopus bimaculoides
GCTAAAGGTTTATGTGTTAAGCAAGAAGTAAGGTGTCAAAACAGGAAGTGTGTGTTTTGACACCACACCACTTCCTGTTTTGACACCACACTTCCTGCTTAACACAAACTTTTAACCCTTTTTTTAAACCTAACACAACTCTCAATTTTCATGCATCCTTATTTTTCCAACCATTATCTACATGGATTACCATTGAACTTCAAAAGCTCAAAGACAATATAATGTATTGGTATATTTATTTTTTTATATATTATTTTCTTCATTTTGTACTTCTTTGTAAAAAACATTTTCATTCTCCCTCTTCTTGAAAATTTGCTTCGCAATGAAAGCCAGTTAGAGAAATCTTTATTAAAATATGCTTCCAGTTTAGCATTCTGCCTTATTATAATTTATTTTCCTATTATTTCTCCACGTGCGATTAACACAACCCCACTATTTACT
>NW_026331358.1:0-427 GCF_001194135.2 Octopus bimaculoides
AAACAGCAACGTTTGGAAGCCTGCATTATGCTACTTTCTTGTCACAAAAAGGAATCATTTCTGAATCCAATTGTCACATGTGATGGGAAATGGATCCAATACAACAGCCGTAAATGTTCAGCACAATAGTTACAAAGACAAGCCACCAAAACACAGTCCAAAAAGCAAAATTCATCAAAAGAAGCTGATGGTATATGTTTGGTGGTCTGGTGCAGGTGCAATCCATTATGATTTCAAGAAACCTCACTCATCAATCATAGCCGAAGTATACTTCAGCCAACTGGACTAAATGATGCAGAAACTTACAGAAAATCAGCCTAGATTAGTCAACAAATCCACTCCTCAGATCACACATCACAAAAATGAGAAAGAAAGATGAGTTGGAGTTGGAAATTCTCCATCATCCACCATACTCACCTGATCTTGT
>NW_026331359.1:0-368 GCF_001194135.2 Octopus bimaculoides
TATATATATATAAAAGTAGGTGTGGCAGTGTGGTTAAGAAGTTTGCATCCCAAACTTGTGATCTTCTTGAGTTCAGTCCTCTTCTACAGTACTTTGTACAACACTTATACTTTAGCCCCAGGTCTACCAAAAGCCTTGGGAAGAGAGATTGTGGACAGAATCTGAAAAAAATCCATTATGTATACATATTACCATTACCAATAAAACTACTAAGTATAGTAGTAACCACATCACTTTACTGGAAGTAGACTGGATGATGGTACTTAATGTGGAACTCAAAATTCACCAGTAGCAGTCGTACATCTAACTGTGCACACAGGAACTACTCCAAATACATATATATATATATATATATATATATATATATA
>NW_026331360.1:0-208 GCF_001194135.2 Octopus bimaculoides
TACATACATACATACATACATACATATATACATACATACGTACACACACATACACATGGATTGATAATAGATTTATAATTAAAAAAATTTGTGAAATTGTGTATGAAAGTATACATGTACTTATGTATATATGTATGTATGTAGGTATACATGTTTGAATGCATGTATGTATGTATGTATGTATGTGTGTATGTATGTATGTATGAAT
>NW_026331361.1:0-309 GCF_001194135.2 Octopus bimaculoides
TGGTCTGCAGCAAAAAAGTCTTTATGAGTTCACTCCTCAAGATAAAGAAGTTTTTAATCTTCAAAATCCAAATGCAACAACTTACCAAATGACACATCATGCTTTCAAACCTGATACACCGAAAAGAAATAAAAATATTGTTGATGTGTAAGTTTATAAACTTCTAACCATAATATAGATTATACAGATAATCTTTTCTTTTATTCTCATACTGGTTTTGGTCATTGAACAGTGCTATGCTGGAGCAATGCCATGGAAGGAGTTAGTAAATTATATCAATGCTAGTAATTACTTATTTTTAACTTTGGT
>NW_026331362.1:0-297 GCF_001194135.2 Octopus bimaculoides
ATCTATCTATCTATCTCTGTCTGTCTGTCTATTTCTCTCTCTGTGTTTCTCTTTCTTTCTCTCTCTCTTTCTGTACACACACACACGCACGCATACGCACATACATGCACACACACAAACATGCACACATACACACGTACATATTGACATATACATATATACACACGCATAATGATACTTACGAAAAAATGCATAAGCATTAAAACAATTATGTAGCTGTCAGTATTTATTTACATTAATTATGCATGCAAGCACATGTATGTATGTATGTATGTATGTATGTATGTATGTATGTAT
>NW_026331363.1:0-204 GCF_001194135.2 Octopus bimaculoides
TCGATTACATTGACCCCAGTACTCAATTCGTACTTATTTTATCGATCCCGAAAGGATGAAAGGTAAAGCTGACTGCGGCGGAATTTGAACTCAGAACACGAAGACAGACGAAATACTGCTGAGCATTTTGCCCGGCATGCTAACGATTCTGACAACTCATCGCCTTAAATAATAATAATAATAATAATAATAATAATAATAATA
>NW_026331364.1:0-261 GCF_001194135.2 Octopus bimaculoides
AAAGTCGACCTCGGTGGAATTTGAACTCAGAACGTAAAGACGCTGAGCATTTCGCCCAGTGTGCTAACCACTCTTGTGGGATAAATATATATTTATTTCTCTATTGCCCACAAGGGGCTATACACAGAGGGGACAAACGAGGACAGACAAAGGGATTGAGTCGATTAGATCGACCCCAGTGCGTAACTGGTACTTATTCAATCGACCCCACAAGGATGATAGGCAAAGTCGACCTCGGTGGAATTTGAACTCAGAACATAA
>NW_026331364.1:1830-1989 GCF_001194135.2 Octopus bimaculoides
ATAATAATCTCAGGGGTGAACTTATGGATTATTTAGACATTGGACAAGATGCCTTGTAGCATTTAATCTCTTTTTCTTTGGTGTTCTGAGTTCAAATCCCGCTGTGGCCTACCCGTGTAGTAAACTTAATCCAACCCCTATTCTAACACTACCACTTGG
>NW_026331364.1:1999-2119 GCF_001194135.2 Octopus bimaculoides
GTAGTAAACTTAATCCAACCCCTATTCTAACACTACCACTTGGGCCTTGGGGGCCCCCTTTAGCAGAGGGTTTCTCTGTTGTATGCATTCATGTTAGGTATTCTGTGTTGAGGACATCTT
>NW_026331364.1:2129-2245 GCF_001194135.2 Octopus bimaculoides
TGTTAGGTATTCTGTGTTGAGGACATCTTCCACCCACCCATCATTCAGAGTCCCTTAAAAAAAAGTTGGTTAAAAGGTAGGGCCCTTCTCACCCCCTCTAAGTGTATAAAATAATG
>NW_026331364.1:2255-2449 GCF_001194135.2 Octopus bimaculoides
GGTTAAAAGGTAGGGCCCTTCTCACCCCCTCTAAGTGTATAAAATAATGAAGATGAGAAAAAAAACAACCGATTAATTTTACAGGCATAAAATAGATTTACAAACTTTAAATTTCACTTTAGAAATCCGCTGTAAACTACCTAAAATAATTTATTATCAGATGAATATTTTCATCCCTTTAGTTTCCATTAAAG
>NW_026331364.1:2493-2947 GCF_001194135.2 Octopus bimaculoides
ATGAATATTTTCATCCCTTTAGTTTCCATTAAAGAGTTTTTACATAGTTACAACCAAACTATGTTTTATATTCCGGAAATGTAAATAAAAAATTCTACTTGTAACACTGTAAAATGTTTTCTCACTTCCTAATCTATAAAATACTGTCTGAACACAAAACGAATTCCAATATAAAAGTATATTTACGTTTGAAATAGTTATAATGAATGTTTTTTTATAATGTAAACGCGTTAGCAAATTGTGTGTTAATTATAATAAATATCACAGTAATACTTACCAGAGTTATAATTAGGTTTCAATCTCAGTCTGAAGTTTTTCTGTCTCAGGAGAGAGTCCTGTCTTGCAAATTCAGTTCTGAGAAATACAAAAGCTTCTGTGAAGTTTATTACATACTATACAGGTGTGGCGACTATCTCCTCATGTATGTGTGTGTTTATGCTGTAGTGTGTATATA
>NW_026331364.1:3206-3478 GCF_001194135.2 Octopus bimaculoides
TATATATATATGTGTGTGTGTGAGTCGTTTACATAAGGAAACTAATTTCCTGAACCACCTCCCAATTACTCAGACTTTCTTTCTTTCTCTCTCACCTGACGTCATCCCACCCCCACCCTTTTACTTGACCTCTTTCTCGATAAACAACATTCAACGCTTCTAAAGAATGCTTTTTGGGGCGTTTTGTTTCTTTCCACATACACATAGGACAATCTGTCGAATGGTCGAGTTGTTGGTGTGTTTATGTCCCCCGTCACTTAGCGGTTCGGCAA
>NW_026331364.1:3597-3833 GCF_001194135.2 Octopus bimaculoides
AAGAGTATATATACATATAGAATCGTTTTATGTTCCATATATATATATATTTGTTTGTGTATGATTCTGTGTGTGTTTGTCGGTCTCTGTGAGATTAAAAACAAAAAAAGTGAAAAATTTCTGCAAGCCCTGGGTGATATTGAACCCTGCCCAGGATGTTATTGGTACCTGCATATGCCTTTACCCACAAGACCACCGAAACACAAACGGAAACGTATTTAAAAAATGACATATTT
>NW_026331364.1:3843-4021 GCF_001194135.2 Octopus bimaculoides
CAAGACCACCGAAACACAAACGGAAACGTATTTAAAAAATGACATATTTAAACCTATCTTAGCTGAAGATCAATATAACGGGTCGCCAACTTAAATTAATAAAACTGTGTGTTTACCTATGTGTATCATTGCTGTGTGTGTGTCTGTGTTTGTTTATATCTTTTTCCCCTGTCTTTCT
>NW_026331365.1:0-113 GCF_001194135.2 Octopus bimaculoides
ATATATACATATATACATACACACACACATATATATATATATACATACATTTATATATATACATATATGTGAACAAACACAAACACATATATACATATAGACATACATACAAT
>NW_026331365.1:123-256 GCF_001194135.2 Octopus bimaculoides
ATATGTGAACAAACACAAACACATATATACATATAGACATACATACAATTATATCCACATATACGTGTATATATATATATATACATGTATACATATAAACATATATACACATACATATATACATATATATATA
>NW_026331366.1:0-287 GCF_001194135.2 Octopus bimaculoides
CAGGTGGTGTAGACAACAAACAGATGTATTAGTTTAACGCTCAGGAAGGGAAAAAATCTTCAACGTTTCAAGCCTACGCTCTTCCAGAGAAAAGAACACAGAAAGAAACAAGCGGAGAAAAAATGTTTAGTGGTTACATACACTTTGACATACATACATACATAGGTAAGTACATAGATGTATACATGCACACATAGATACACACTTATACATATATACACATATACATAGATGCATATATATATATATACATATAAACACACATATATATAGATACATGCGTACAG
>NW_026331367.1:0-223 GCF_001194135.2 Octopus bimaculoides
TCAGAGTTTTCTTTCATCAGTCGAGTTCCAGATTATCTTTGCAATTTCGGATGATTATATTCGATATTGCTCCAATCTAGCCAGCCCCAAGGAAAAACTAAGCTAAGAGCATTAGATTCCTTGGAATTGACTGTGACCATGCTGGGGCACCGCCCTTGAAGGGTTAATTCGAACAAATTACCCCAAGTGCTTTTTCTTTAAACCAGGTACTCTTCTACTGCTC
>NW_026331368.1:0-342 GCF_001194135.2 Octopus bimaculoides
GCGGAAGAATTCCCGGCCCTACGAAAAGAGATACGGTAGTTCTGTCGAGAAAGATAAAAGAAACGAGGGGTATGATCTTAACTTCAGACCCGTAAAAAGATATTGGCCTGAGTGATAGCTAAGAGCTTGGCACTTACTCTCAATATTTTGGTGAGTGAGGTAAAGATATGTGCCATAACAAACGTAACTATCCACGGCAACCTACACCACGCAATGCATTATAAAAGGGTAGATATTAAAAAAATCTGGGTATACTGGGCTTCGTATATTTGTACCCCAGTGTCATTTTGACGGCATGCACTACTCTCTCACTCAATAACAATAATAATAATAATAATAATA
>NW_026331369.1:0-334 GCF_001194135.2 Octopus bimaculoides
ATATATATATATATATATATATATATATATACATACATATTGGAAGCTAACTTAGAAGTGTGAAGTGGGTTGGTATTCTACAGAAAATAAAGAAATTCTCAAATGCAGATAAGCTGTGACAATAGTTTAGAAAATTTGGTAAATACCCTTAGAAGACAGAAAAAAAGTGGTAGCAAACCCCCACAGAGAATTGAACCCTGCACCTCTCAAATTCTGCAGAAGCCTGCTGGCCACTTTTTTCTGTCTTCTAAGGGTTTTCACCTAATTTTCTAAGCTGTTGTTACAGCCTGTCTGTGTCAAGAATTCCTTTATTTTCTATAGTAAATAACCACTG
>NW_026331370.1:0-245 GCF_001194135.2 Octopus bimaculoides
AGTATACAAAGTATGTGACAACATGAAAGATGCAGCGGAGAAACTCCAGCTGGGGCCAATCAAGGAACACCACAGATCCAAGGTTAACCCTGACCAGTAAAGGCACTAGTCCTCTTCTAATCCAACCTATAGCTGCATGCTTAGAGTAGGGCCAATCCCTCTGACCATTTTGGTTAGAGCCACCCAACTTTTTTTTACAAATTCACTGACAAAAGAGCACTTTCCTCTCCACTCTCACCTTCCTT
>NW_026331371.1:0-643 GCF_001194135.2 Octopus bimaculoides
ATATAGAAAAAATTAATAAGTAAATACACCAAAAAGAACTATAATAAAATGCAAAGTAATAATCATTAAAATAAAACGACTACACGTGTTTCATAACCAAATTTTCAAACAGAAAATTAAATAAAATCAACTCGATTAAAATAAATCGATCGAAAATCAATTCTATTCAAAAATATAGCTAATTTTCGTGCCAAAATATAACAATAATAACAATAATAAAATGAATGTATACATATCAACCAACATTAAATAACAAATGAATTTATATAAAAATACTTATTGTATCAAGAAGTAAAAGTACTTATTTTACTAATAAATAAAAGAAAAATATTTAACGATATTATACTTATCGAAGCTTTAGCTTAAACTAAAATTAAACGTTATACTATTAACATATCGTTTATTAGAATATCAACTAACAATATATAACAAATTAATTTCTATAAAAATACTTATTTTACCAATAAATAAAAGAAAAATGTTTAACAATATACGTAAAACTAAATGTAATACTTATCTTATCGAAGTTTTAGGTTAAACAAAAATTATAAACGTGACATTATTATCTTTACGTTTACTAGAATATAAACTATCAGAAATATTAAATGAATTTATATAAAAATATTTATTTCACCAATAAATA
>NW_026331372.1:0-299 GCF_001194135.2 Octopus bimaculoides
GAAGGGCACATGTCTCTGTGGAATACTCAGCCACTTGCATGATAATTTCACAAGCAGACCATTCTGCTGATCAGAATCAACTTGAATGCTAGTCATCATAACCTATGGAGAGTCAGGCCTTTCAAGGCTAGTAAAATGGTAGAGCTTATTCCAATAAACATTTAGCCTTTCTTGAAATTTACAAGACATTATTATTATCGTTGGTTACTGGTAGAGGTGCTAGCATGCTGGGCAAATTGCTTGGCATCCTTTTGTCCATCCATGCACTCTGAGTTCCAGTTCCACAAAGGATGAGTTTG
>NW_026331373.1:0-202 GCF_001194135.2 Octopus bimaculoides
TACCAGTACATGACTGGTACTTTATCTTATCAATTCTGGACTGAGGAAATGTAAAGATTGATTGTTGTCATAGTTATGGAACCAATTATAACCTACATGTAATTAAATAATCAAACATTTATAAAAAATAATAGGAGTTAGAAAGGAGAGAGAAGGAGGAAAAGGGGAGCAAGAGAGAAAGAAAAACATACTGTCCATCTGA
>NW_026331374.1:0-714 GCF_001194135.2 Octopus bimaculoides
ATATATATATATATATATATATATATATAATTATATATATAATTAATTAATGAATTAATTAAATTATGCTGCAGTTTAGCAATGTGTTACCAAAAAGGAAAATTAATATTGTCATTAAATGTAACTGAGGGTGTTAGAACATTTACAATGCTAGAAATAAGAGCTAAAACACACATACTGACAGCGACCGTAAGCGGCCGAAAGCGGCAGTCGAAATATCCCTATACTGTCGTACAGATTCGGCTTTCACACCGGAGTCTCTTCAGTAGGATCGGCTCAGCTCGCCAGAGTGGCCAGTCGAGCTAACAGCTAAATCTCCATCAAATCACAACTTACTATTTAATAACAAAGGCTGGTTGGTACACAATAGTTGAAATAAAAATGGGACTGTCATGGCTGGAAAGACTTTCATCATGTCTACTTAAATAACATTATCATGACTAACTTGGGGCTAATGAACAACAACAACAATGTAAGTAACAGTTGTAAGAAATACTCTTTTACTCTTTTACTTGTTTCAGTCATTTGACTGTGGCCATGCTGGAGCACCGCCTTTAGTCGAGCAAATCGACCCCAGGACTTATTCTTTTGTAAGCCTAGTACTTATTCTATCGGTCTCTTTTTGCCGAAACGCTAAGTTACAGGGACGTAAACACACAAGCATCGGTTGTCAAGCGATGGCGGGGGGGACAAACACAGACACACACATACATA
>NW_026331374.1:3901-4417 GCF_001194135.2 Octopus bimaculoides
AAGTAAACAACGCACAGAGTAAACTGGATACGAAATTATATATATCCACCAATGCAACTATAATTATCACTGGAAAATACCCACACGGATTCTATACATGGATATTTACTGTTGGAATGGAACTATACTCCAAGTACTTTTTCTTCTTTGTTTTTTATTCTCCGCATCGCTCTCATTTCTTACTGCAAATCTCCTCATACAGATGTAATAATCGTTATCTTCTACTATTACCGTCTCCGATGAAGGGATACATTGAATTTTCCCTGAAACAGCTGTAAGACATTCTACATAAGATATAAATTTCCTTATGCCATTGATCTCTTTATCTCATTCTTTTTTTATACATACACACGCTAATACACGACCTATGTTGCATTCATGTTGCAACGACATATGGGGCAAAACTAGTCGGTATACAGCACTTACTCGGTATTACCTGTATCATTAGGGTTTGGTTGACTCCATTACCCTTTATAACCTTTATATGTGTGTGTGTGTGTGTGTGTGTGTGTGTGT
>NW_026331374.1:5430-6679 GCF_001194135.2 Octopus bimaculoides
GATTCTAATAATTACAGCACCCTGGTGTTCTATCATGATAAGGGATTCTACAATTCCCCCACCCTGATATTCTATTAATTCTACCAATCCCCACCCTGATCTTCTAATGATTCTACAAGTCTCCAACCAAAACGTTCAACAGATTCTAATAATTACAGCACCCTGGTGTTCTATCATGGTAAGGGATTCTACAATTCCCCCACCTTGATATTCTATTAATTCTACCAATCCCCACCCTGATCTTTTAATGATTCTACAAGTCTCCAACCAAAATGTTCAACAGATTCTAATAATTACTTGCGCAGATATTCTATTTATTTTATCAACCTACTACCTAAATATTCAACTGATTGTACCAGTTCCCACCCGGATACTTCACAAGTTCTACCCAATAACCGACCATTGTATTTCTAATCCAATATTATGAACAGCAACGCAAAGTGTTCTGAATGGTCAATAGAAAAACTGCATATGCGTTGAAATGTGTGTAAGTATGCGTAAATGCCTATATGTGTGTAGTTCTGTGTCTGCGTCTATGTTTGTGTAAGCGTTTATGTGTCTGTGCAATTGTATGTATGTGTGTGTGTGTGTGTGTGTGTGTGTGTGTGTGTGTGTGTGTGTGTGTGTGTGTAGGTGGGCTGTGATTATTACAGTTGCTTAGCGTCTAACAACAAGAATTCATCCAGCGATGACTCAATTGTTTCTATGGTACGGTCGACACTGTAAATACGCCGATAATTTTCCAATATTCTTGTTCCGCGCAAGAAAGTTTGGTTCCAAACAGACAACAAAGTCGATAATAGAACTAGAGAAATACAGTGATGAGATATACTGTAGCACTGTGGTTAATTAACCCTCAATAAAAGACTTCCTTTTGTACTCCACCATAAATTTTTTTTAAATATTACACATGGTGGAAAATTAATTTCATACCATGTCTTATAATAATAATAATAATAATAATAATAATAATAATAATAATAATAATAATAATAATAATAATAATAATAATGAGAAAGTCATAGTAATTAAGAATTTCTATTAAAAAAAAACTTCATTTCTGTATTACGTATATTAATGTCCCAAGGTTAGGCAAATTTCATAGTGAAGCAATTTAGGCAAATTAGCACATCACTATACATAATATAGAAATGAAGTTTTTTAATAGAAATTCTTAATTTTTATGACTTTCTCATCAGTATTATTATAGATGTTTTCGATCTAGTTTGGATTCTTTGCCATCAAATTT
>NW_026331375.1:0-407 GCF_001194135.2 Octopus bimaculoides
AGTCAAATGACTGAAACAAGTAAAAGAGTAAAAGAGAGTAAAGAGTAAAAACTGATGAAGAAATAGGCAGATCAGTTGGTGATGACATATTTAATATATTGAACATTAAAAAGCTAATTAGAAATAATTGTTGAGTAAGGAACAAAAACAATGCCTGGTGATATTTTTGTTATTCTTACAAATATGAGTGAACAGCTCTGAACGTGTTTCAGACTTATTATGACCTCATCAGCAAAGCATCAACCTTACTGTAATTGATGAACCCGGAATTATGTGGTTGCGAGGTAAGCTTCTTACCGCACAGCCATGCCTGGTTGTGTGCGTGATTTGAGGGAGGTTTGGATACTATTTCTATCTCAGGTCTAGGTACCCTACTGAGGTCTCTCTCATTGGCTCATTACATATAT
>NW_026331376.1:1541-1944 GCF_001194135.2 Octopus bimaculoides
GTCTCAGTGCGAGAGTAAGTGATATTTCCTGCAACAAAAGATATTCAAATGTATGCAAATAACAAATGATATTTTAATACGGTATATGTATGCAATATGTACCAGTTCAAACAGATGGTTTGATAATACATACATACATACATACATGCATACATACATGGTTTGATAATACATACATACTTACATACATGCATACATACATGCATACCAGATATAATCTGGTAAAAAGTTTGTTTCCCAACCACGTTTGCAGGTTGAGTCCCACTGCTTGGCACCTTAGGCAAGTGTCTTCTGCTAGAGCCTCGGGCCAACAAATGCCCTGTGAACGGATTTGGTAGACGGCAGCTGACAGAAGCCCGCCATGTTCACACACACACACACACACACACACACACACACACAC
>NW_026331377.1:0-232 GCF_001194135.2 Octopus bimaculoides
ATAAATACATACATACATACACACACAAACGCTCTCACACACATACATATCTATATACACGCGGCTTCTTTCAGTTCCCGTCTACCAAATCCACTCACAAGGCTATGGTAGAAGATATGAGCCCAAAGTTACATACAGTGGGACTGAACCTGTAACTATGTGGTTGAGAAGCAAGCTTCTTACTACACAGCCACGCCTATGCCCATCGTTGGTCAGATCAACTGGAACCCTT
>NW_026331378.1:0-1957 GCF_001194135.2 Octopus bimaculoides
TTGAGACTAGCTTAAAAGCTGTACTCTGTGCAAACTTTTACACTAACTCCCGTGGAGGGCTAATTGGGTCTGTGGTCCAAAATTAAAGAGAGCTAAATAGCTTGACTATAATACGTCTATAATGACCACATGCTCCAGTGGTGTTTGATCAGAGGCTAAGGACAGATGAGAATTGATTCTGTAATGTAATCATTCTTTTGTTCTAGCCCCTAGTTGAATTCCAACTATTAGCCAATTTGTCCCAAAGTTATTTCGATGTAAAATTAATGAAGTGTATGTCATTTATCTCCCCCTCGGTCTCTGATGTCATCTAACACAAGATGGCATGAATCAGCCAAGCTTTATCTGCTAGAAATAGCAACCCAAATGATTTTAAGTCACATCCCAATGCTGGATGTTCAAGAGCCAAATGAAGGGCAGATTTTTAATCTCAGGATCATCCTGATTCCAAAAGGTTATAATATGTTTATATAGAGCAAATGTAGACTGAGATACAGGGGTCTCAGAAAGACAGAATTTCGCTTTTTTAATATAGAAGGAGATGCAACATGTATTAGATGACATTTACTGTGATATGAATGAATGATTAGAAGAAATAACAAGTCAGTCTATTTAATGAGAGATATCAGGCTTGGATTTGAATATATAAGTGCAATGAAAGTACAAACTATGGAAGTATAAACTATGGAATGTTAATGGAAATGTAAATCATTAATGGAAATGTAGATACACCAAAGCATTTTTAAAAAACATAAAATACAAAAAAAAAGAGAAAATGGCTAAAAATATATATATATTATTCCTGTAAATTGTCGTAACGATATTTGCAACAGGAAAACTGGAATCTGAAGCTGGAAATATTGTACTTTAAATGTAAAAACCATTTCAGCATCTCAAGTTAAAGGATAGGAATTTTGTGGATATTGATTCGATGGCTTTTGCTAACTGTCAACAGAATATTTATGTGCTGGAAAGTTTTAAAAAGTTATTTTCAGAGTATAAGAAAGAGTGCTCTAATGCATTGTAGAAGTGCTTTGGAGAGAAAGAAAAAGTGTGTGAATAAACAGAGATCTGTTTCTTCTTCAGTCACATATTTAATTTGTTCTTAGAATACTTCAGCACTAGAAATTAAGTCATTCAGTATAATTTCACTATTTACACCAATAGCTGAACCAAAAAGCAAACATAAGAGAAAAGTGAAAAACAGTGATTTATTATATTTTGGTTTTGAAGTGAGTAGCAACTTAACTGAAATTGAAACCATTGATCATGTTGTCTTCGTGTGCAGTCTTCTTGCGCCTACAGATATCTCAACAGGCATGATGGAGCAACACAATATATTCACTGGGTAATTTTAAAAAACATGGACCTGCCCATAATAAAAACAGTTGGGAATACAAACCACCTCCAGTGCTTGAAAATGATCACATATCACTCCTCTGGAACTTCACCATTCAAACTGACAGAAAGCTAGATGCGAATAGGACAGACATTATATTGAAAGACTTCAGACGAAAATCATGCCTCCTCATTGATATGACTCCCAATCAATATAAATGTATCTGTTAAGACATACCGAAAACCGAGCAAGTATAAAGATCTTGAAATATAAATTGACAAAATATGGAACTTCAAGACTAAAACAATACCTGTTGTCATAGGTGCCATAGGAATGATAGCAAAAGGGACTGATTGCTACATAGTTCAGATATGAGGAAACTCTAAAATGGCAGAAATTCAAAAGTACTGATGGGAACTGCCCATATCCTACGTAAAATACTCTCTATATAATCTCAAATTTTGAAACATACTCATAATTTTTTAATGTTTTCTTAAACATTCTCTAGAACAATACTATGTGCAAAACCAAATATATGACACCCTAGTTATAACACCAACACGAATTCCTAACTTGTTGTCTCTTGAGGTCTCTGAGTGAGACTTGGAGCCAACTTGT
>NW_026331379.1:0-606 GCF_001194135.2 Octopus bimaculoides
AGAAGTAAGAAGAGGTGAAAGGAATTCAGCACATGTTTACTATTAGTTACAATTGTTTCGGTACCACTCCGTTTCGATCATCGTTGCACGTAAATGATTCCATGTGAAAAGCTAGTCTGATGAAGATCCACTCCAATGTCATCAGCCACACACGTTGCGTATTTTATCACATGGATTCAGGAATCACTTACGTGCAATCTCATTAGGAGCGGAGTGATGACGAAACAATTGTAACTGATAATAAACATATGCTATCTTCATACGTTGTCTTCTGACATGTATTATATATCTGTGCATATATGTGTATGTATATATGTATACACACATATATATCTACCTTCCTATGTATAGGTGTACAGTTAGAAGCAGATAAATATTAAACACACATATCAATACATACACACACATACATACATACATACATACATACATATATATATTGCATTTATTTCGCATTATACAATGTGTGTGTGTATATACGCATCTACATAACTATCTATCTATCTGTATATATATATATGTCTATCTGACTGTCTCTCTCTCTTTCCGTCTCTCTTTCTCTCCCTCTCTCTCTCTCTACATATATATTTATTTATACTATATATA
>NW_026331380.1:0-259 GCF_001194135.2 Octopus bimaculoides
ATATATATATATATATACAAATATATATACATATATACAAACATATATATACAGATATATACACATATACATACATATATATATACTTATATATGTACATATATATACATGTATAATATATATATATATGTATACATATACATATATATATAATATATATATTATATATATACATATACATGCATAAATAATATATTTATACACATATTTACATACATACATATATTTATATATATATATATATATATATATATATATA
>NW_026331381.1:0-251 GCF_001194135.2 Octopus bimaculoides
TATATATATATGTATGTATATATATGTATATATATGTATATATGTATATACACATATGCATAGACATAGATATATGTATATACACAAATATATATATTTACACACACACATATGCATATGTATATATGTATGTGTGTGTATGTAGTATCTATTATCTATGTATATGTGTACATACACACACTACAAATACTTGTATTTCTAAAGAAAGTTATCTTTGTTGCATGTCAAATTGCCTGCTCTTTAGAATAGAC
>NW_026331382.1:0-244 GCF_001194135.2 Octopus bimaculoides
GTCCCGCATCCCAACTAGATAGACAAACAGACAGATAGACACACAGACAAATAGATAGATAGATAGACAGATATAATTTCAAGGGCAATGAAGAAAATGTAATAGCAGCAGATATATTGTAGTAGTAGTAGTAGTAGTAGTTGTTGTTGTTGTTATTGCGGATGTGTTAGCAGTAGTAGTAGCAGTAAGAAGTCATAGCAGCAGCAGTAACATCAATAGTAGTAGTAAAAGTTGTAGTAGTAGC
>NW_026331383.1:0-761 GCF_001194135.2 Octopus bimaculoides
AAAACAAAAAAAAAAAACAGTCTAATAGGTATAAACATTTTTTTTTTAAATAAACCGTATAGAAAATGGATATGAAAACAAAAAATTGTACAAACATGCATGTACATACCTTCGTCTTGGCTAGTAATTATTTGACGGCAACGATTCGAGAGAGGAAGGTATAACTTGGCTGCCTCTATAAAGAATTTGTGCAATAGACTATCTTCATATTGTTGGCTATCTTCAAAATTGTTAGTGTGAATCATTTTCGCATCGTTGTTTTAATGTCCTCTCCCCACCCCTTCGCAAAAATGTTTTACCCACAAATTTTTTTATAATTGTAATCTATGCTGTTTGAAAAGTGTTTCTGTAAAATTTCATTAAAAGTTATTCATTTTTCTGAAAGTTATGAGGGGGAAAAAATCAGATCAATTTTCAGAAAAGCCAAATAACTTTAAAGTTATTTGCCAATTAAAGTAAAATTATTTGCCAGCGTAATGTGGCAGTCCCGGTTGGGACGAATGCTACTGTTGTTTAGCCCCAGGAGACACACAATCTGTGTGCTTATTGTTGTATTTCCCTCGTGGGACTCTCGCAGAGATAACACAACGAGTTGTACAATTTAATTATTACATTTATTATTCAATTACATACAAAGAACGCACTCACCCAATGTTCGTTATAAATAAACAAGAATCATGCCCGCCATATATATCAATGACATTTTACTACGACGGTCACACAAGACAACAACAATGAAACAATGAACTCAGACGAACCAC
>NW_026331384.1:1910-2477 GCF_001194135.2 Octopus bimaculoides
GGTCGATTGGTGGGTGTGGTTGACTCCTTGAAACAAGGAGAGTTTGAATTGTAATGATGATGTTACTGTTGTGGGTCGGGTCGTGGTAGCAGTGAGGCGGAGTCATTTTGTGTTAGAGATGAATATACGGGTTCAATTCCAGCTGGTGGTTAGACGTGTTGCTTTTATTTCTATAGGTTTCAGGTATCCATGAGATTTGAGCACGTGACGTTCCGAGGAGGAGTGTTAGAATACCACGTGGGGGCTGGAATCTATGGTGGATTGTTCAGAGTTTCGTTTCTTCGAGACACATAAAAAAGGTCTCGCCCACTCTTGCTACCCCTCTTTCACCTCTCCTCCTCTCATCTCTTCTCTCTCTCTCTCTCTCCCTCCATTCAATGAAACTTTACATAGCGTCATACGGTTATCGACTGCTATTTCCAACAAAAATTGGTGTCTTGTGTCACTATTTCGTATTTATAATTCAACCGTTACGGCACTTATTGCTGGAAAATAATAATACTGTATTGTAAAAATATTTATAATTATATATATATATACACATACACACATATATATACATACACA
>NW_026331385.1:0-206 GCF_001194135.2 Octopus bimaculoides
ATATGTACATATAGATACATAACTGGGTACATGACGTGGCAAAAGAACATTCGACGTCATCTCCTTCATTGGACACGAAACTCGGCCTGCGAAGACCTGTTGGGGCAAGCGAAAACGAAATCGTGATGGCACATGTGCCCAGCGTCGCTTTCCTGACACGTGTAAAGACATTCAAGCGAGATCGTTGCCAGTGCCGCTTGACTGGC
>NW_026331386.1:0-239 GCF_001194135.2 Octopus bimaculoides
TGATGAATTTTGCTTTTTGGACTGTTTTGGTGGCTCATCTTTGTCTAACCATTGTGATAAACATTTTCAGTTGTTATATTGGATCCATTTCTCATCACATGTTTCAATTCGATTTAAAAATGATTCATTTTTGTGACAAGAAAGTAGCATATTGCAGGCTTCCAAATGTTGCTGTTTCTGATATTAAGGTGAGAATAAGTAAGGCAAGGACCGCTTTCCACCTGTTAAAAAAAGTATGG
>NW_026331387.1:0-273 GCF_001194135.2 Octopus bimaculoides
TTCAATTCCCGGCGATGCGTTGTGTCCTTGAGCATGACACTTTATTTCATATTGCTCCAGTCCACCCAGCTGGCAAAAACTAGTAGTACCTGTAATTCAAAGGGCCAGCCTTGTCACACTCTTTGTCACGCTGAATCTCCTTGAGAACTACGTTAAGGGTACACGTGTCTGGGGAGTGCTCAGCCACTTGCATGTTAATTTCACGAGCAAGCTGTCCCGTTGACCGTATCAGCTGGGACCTTCGTCGAAGTAACCGACGGAGTGCTCATATAT
>NW_026331388.1:0-231 GCF_001194135.2 Octopus bimaculoides
AAAAATACCCCAATGAGATCCCAGAAAGAATAAAAAAAGAATTCATCATCTAGGGCCTTAAGTTTATCCTTCAAAACAATGTTTTGAATTTTAATAACACCTACAGACAGGTATCAGGGACTGCAATGGGGACTAAAGTTGCCCCTACATATGTAAACCTGGTGATGGCCTACTTAGAATCGCAGATCTACGACAAATCCAAAACTAGATATGGCCTGTCTTTCCACAAAT
>NW_026331389.1:0-228 GCF_001194135.2 Octopus bimaculoides
GAGAGAGAGAGAGAGAGAGAGAGAGAGAGAGAGAGAGAGAGAGTATTAAGTGAGTAGCTTCAGCCAAATGATATCTTATCTCAAGATATATCCTTCACTAATGAGATACGCTGGTGCACACGCGTATATATATACCTTGAGGATATGTCAACAGAATCTGATAACAGGCAGTTAATTTAGAAATATGCTCATGTGATAACCCAATTCCATATCACTTATCTCACATTA
>NW_026331390.1:0-607 GCF_001194135.2 Octopus bimaculoides
CAGCATGGCTGCAGTCAAATGATTGAAACAAGTAAAAGAGTAAAAGAGTATATATACGAAACAAAATGAAGATAAGTCAAAAATATGATATTTGATAATAAAGACCGATAGAAGAGAAAAGTCAGAGGAGGAAAGAATAAAATGCTTGAGCTTCTATTTACACACGAAATGCTAATATTTAACTTCTTCCTCAGCTCGTATTTCCCGAACTCAAGAGTCTGATCATGAATATTCTGGAAAGAAGGAGAATAACATAAAAGAATTCGTAATTATGAGTTTAATTTTTCACGGTCGATAAACATCGTTTGTTAAGGCTTTTAAAGACTTTCTATATCGTCGTGTAATGTTATCTCAGACGCTCTTACTTTTCAGATATATCAGCCAAAAATGTTGGATTATGCAATATAGGAATGCATATCGCAAAGGAACGAATGAGGTCTGTTTCTATCGATACCGACAATAATAATAATAATAATAATAATAATAATAATAATAATAATAATAATAATAATAATAATAATAATAATAATAATAAAATAATAATAATAATAATAATAATAATAATAATAATAATAATAATAATAAAAAATAATAATAATAATAATAA
>NW_026331391.1:0-201 GCF_001194135.2 Octopus bimaculoides
ATAAACACTATATACTATATACATTTCTTTATTGCCCACAGGGGGCTAAAAAAAGATAGACAAAAGGGTTAAGTCGATTAAATCGACCCCGGTGCGTAACTAGTACTTATTCAATCGACCTCGAAAAGATGAAAGGCAAAATCAACCTCGACGGAATTTGAACCCAGAACGTAACGGCAGACGAAATACCACTAAGCATTT
>NW_026331392.1:0-265 GCF_001194135.2 Octopus bimaculoides
TATATATATATATATATATATATATATATATATATTCGTATGTATAAAAATATTGTATGTATGTACGTGTGTATATGTATGTATATTTTCTTCTATTTTTAACTGTATGGAATTTTCGTGTAAGAAAATAATTAGTTTCTAAGAAAGTCACACAGGTCTGTTGTTTGAATGGTGTGAACGAAAACAAATTCACATATTGAACTTGAGAAATGTTTTGCATATATCTATGGTTCGCTTACAAATTCAGATTGTATTTGTAATGGGA
>NW_026331393.1:0-205 GCF_001194135.2 Octopus bimaculoides
TATATATATATATATATATATACATATACATGCAAATACACGTATATATAGAGACGAAAATGCATGTATTTATATACATATATATACATGTAAATACATCTATGTATGCACATATGTATATGCATATATATACACATATGTATATATTTAGATACACATACATACACAAACACACACATACACACACACACACACACACACACAC
>NW_026331394.1:0-454 GCF_001194135.2 Octopus bimaculoides
TGTATATATATATATATATATATATATATATATATGTTGTAGTGAAATGGTACACCCCTTCCCAAGTGACAAGTGGTATGGGACAGCCACTATAAAGTCAGGCAGTCAGCTGTTGTAGGACGTTGATAGTTAGTAGTAGTAGTAGAGTTGTTGTACGAGTTTTTCAGTCGCAGTCAGTGTCAGTAATAGGATATATATAGGAGTTTGAGTTTCCGTCAAGGTAGGCAGTCCAAAAGTCAGTGTCTTGTGAAACTATCAGTGATAGCACATTAGACGAGTCAAAGATAATAAGACGCAGAATACCACCACAACATAGCAGTGGCGACAAGAATATTACAGTACTGACAACATACAAGTGGATGAGGATTCACATTATAACAATATATATATATACATACACACACATATATTTCTTTATTTGTGAATTAAGGCTACCATTGGTTTCATGTTAAGA
>NW_026331395.1:0-239 GCF_001194135.2 Octopus bimaculoides
ACCACAACTTTCTCTCACTCTTTCTTCCTGTTTCTGCTGTACCTGTATTTAAAAGGGCCACCCTTGTCACACACTGTGCCACGCTGAATCTCTCCAAGAACTATGATAAGGGTACGTGTCTGTGGAGTGCTCAGCCACTTGCACATTAATTTCACGTGCAAGCTGTTCCGTTGATCGGATCAACTGGAACAGTGCTTAGTAGTAGAATATATATATGTGAAGATGTATACACATGCATA
>NW_026331396.1:0-335 GCF_001194135.2 Octopus bimaculoides
ATAGATGTATATGAATAGCTATATATGTATAGCTGTATATGTATAGATGTATATATATAGATGTAGATGTATATGTATACATATATATGTGTAGATGTCTATATATAGATGTTCATATATGTAGATGTACATGTAATATGTACACATATATATACCCATATAGACATGCATACACATATACACTCATACACACACACATGCACACACACATACATAGGTGCAGATGTGGCTGTGTGGTAAAAATTTGGTTCTAAAACAAATAGTCCTGGTTTCAGTCCTATTGTATGGTGACTTGGCATGTGTCTTCTGCTATAGCCTCAGACCAACCAAAGCCT
>NW_026331397.1:0-622 GCF_001194135.2 Octopus bimaculoides
AGTCAAAGAACTACTGATTCTAAACTACAATTTTTTCTCTAACGGATGGCCATATTTATTGCACACATAGAACAAAAACGGAAGAGAAAACAAAAACAAACCTGCCTTTAGTTAATCATGTACGACGTTTCATGGTTAAGAATATAAAGCTATTATTTTCCAAAAATCAGCATGATGTACGATAAATCCGAAGATGTCTATATACTCATGGGAATTTGACCATGCGACATCAAAATCACATGAGGAAAGGCATTCACAAAATTTATCGGCTAGTAAGTTCAACATTTCACCCCAAGAATTTATCCCATGTGCGCCACAAATAGCCCCGCATAAAATGTCCCGCATAAAAGGGTTGCAGTTTAACCATCTAATAAGAGACATCAATATAAATATACACATATAGGGCAGGGAATTGCCAATTAGTAATAAAAATTAATAATTAACAATTTTGCAAAGTAGTTCAGTATGAAAAAAAACCTTTATCGGTAAAAACATTTATAATCATAAATATACAGGGGTCAGCATAAGTTGTTTCACCAACATACTGAAAATTTAGAAATAGCAGTGAAAGTACTACTGATTCTAAACTACATTTTTTTCTCTAACGGATGGCGATATTTAT
>NW_026331398.1:0-318 GCF_001194135.2 Octopus bimaculoides
GAACTGGGTAAAAATAAAATAGACATTACTTCAGCACCAACAGCAGAAAACCTAGAGAATTTCTGGAAGCAAATATGGTCGGTGAAGCAACAACCCCAGAAAAGGACCATTAAAACAACGAACTTAGCACTTGAGCAACTCTGGGCCCCTATAACAACTGAAGAGGTCACCCAGACACTGCAAAGACTAAGCAACTGGAAGGCACCTGGACACGACAAGATCCCCAATTTCTGGTTAAACACCTGCCAGGAATGCATAAAAAGCTGGAAGAAAATTTTAACAACATACTAGCAGAGCCAGAGACAATGCCTGAATGGC
>NW_026331399.1:0-937 GCF_001194135.2 Octopus bimaculoides
CACAGAGATTTTTCAGAAAATCGCCCCCCACCCATACGTAGTCAGTCTCTTGTACTGAAGCACAAACCAAATCTAGACATATATTTTTGGAAGGAAGCCTATGTGAAAAAATATGCCATACATTCATATAACTGTTGTTTCTAGCAAACTTTGTATTTAAGTGTGAGTCTGTAACCAAGTTTCTGTTGTTGTATTAATTTCATTGTAATAATTAAATGCAAATTAATGTCTAATTTAAACATAAAATTAAATGCATGATATATAAAATGTAACTGAATGCAAGAGCTGCTAAATATAGCAGCCAAATTTACAAAGAAAACAGCACCATTATTGTCTCACGTAACTCCATACATAGTTATATTGCTAGAGTTGTTTGAAATAGCAGTCAAATGCCCCTTCAATCTACTGTACTTCTGAAATTAGCTACAGTTTATAAATTCTATGCCTGTTTGTCATGCAAAACAAATCCAATACAACAGGTCCATTAAACTGTGTCATTTCATATGCTAGAAACAACAGCAAGTATTTAGCAAAAATATATACAAAGACGGATACAGAAAAAAACTGGGAGGAAAGTAAAAACAAAAAAGATTGAAATATATAATGTATCAATGTTAGATGTCTGTTAGACTTGCTGCTAGAAATAGCAGTCAAAACTCACTGAATCACAGCTGCCTATCTATCTATTTATCTGTCTGTCTGTTTGTCTATCTATTTATATTAATATATATACATTCTTCTATTCTTTTATTTGTTTCAGTTATTTCCCTGTGGTCTTGCTGGAGCACCACCTCACTGGGTTTCTGTCAAACAAATCTTTGTAAGTTTAGTATTTATTCTATCAATCTCTTTTGTCAAATTAAAGTTACAGGGACATAAACAGACCAACATTGGTAGCCATACGATGGTGATGTGTGGTGTAAGGTAGACACGCACA
>NW_026331401.1:0-431 GCF_001194135.2 Octopus bimaculoides
GAATTGAAACTACAATCTTATGATCATGAGTCCAACACCCTAACCACTAAGCCACGCACCTCTGCTGTGTATGTGTATGATGAGGTAGACATAGCAGCCAAATTACTCTCAAATCGATCTTTAGTATCTCAGGAAAAGACATATTAGATGAATTAGCTCTAAGTATTACTCAAAAGACAGTATGGTAGGTCATTTCTGGAACGTCTTTAATCATAGATGTTCTTGATCGGCGGAGACCTTGGGTTAAGCAAAGCGACAACAATAATGAAGACATGGGATAGTCACAGCTGTTTCGAAGTTTGTTTTATCACAATGATTGCGAATCTGATAAATAATATGATGTGTGTGTGTGTGTGTGTGTATGCACACACACACACACATCATACTATCTTTCAGATTCACAATCATTGTATATACACACACACACACAC
>NW_026331402.1:0-210 GCF_001194135.2 Octopus bimaculoides
AAATAAAAGATCTGATTTGTTATTTATATATATATATATATATATATACCTCACGAAGTAATGGCACAAAGCAGTGTTTACGTAAGATCACATATTTCAACTTCTAATGGTAAATATGGTAAATACACTGCAGTTACTGTGAGGAAAAAGAGAGATGTTCTCTCAACGGTAACTGTAGTGTATTTCCCTTTAGCAGTTGAAATATGTAAC
>NW_026331403.1:0-872 GCF_001194135.2 Octopus bimaculoides
GTGTGTGTGTGTGTGTGTGTGTGTGTGTGTATGTATGTGCGCGCGCGCGTACGTGTGTGTGTGCATGTGTGCGTGTGTGCGTGTGTGTGTGTAAATATATATACATACATGCAAGCATATACGCTGATATTAATTTATTAACGTACATAATATACACAAATATGTATGTCAATATATCATGTTAACACATGATATATGTGTGCATGAATAGCGGTTCGTATATACGCATGCTTGTATGTATTCATTTACGCAAAGATATGTATACATATTTTAAACATGCATTCTTAAATATACATTTTTCAATAAATGTAGACAAATGAGTATATATTCTCCAATATATATCAGGTATATAATACGTGTATATGTGTGTGTGTGTGTGTGTATGTACGTACGTGTATGTATGTAT
Organism: Octopus bimaculoides; assembly: GCF_001194135.2. Taxonomy (NCBI): domain Eukaryota; kingdom Metazoa; phylum Mollusca; class Cephalopoda; order Octopoda; family Octopodidae; genus Octopus; species Octopus bimaculoides. The sequence goes on from NW_026331403.1 coordinate 407, forward strand.
CTATGCATGCATACATGTATATATGTATGTATGTTTGCATGCATGCATATATGTATGAATTTACGTGTTTATCTATTTATCTATCTATATTATACACCTGTTTATTTTGGAGTATAACATATGAGATGTACATCCATCCATTTGTGTATGGGTATTTGAGAAAAGTATATCTAAGTATAGATACTTGAATATGTATGTATACATATACATAAATGAATGTATAGAAGCGTGCATAAAGACAAACCGCTATATATATAAATGCATATATGTAACTGTATATATACGTATACATATATATATGTGTATATATATATATATATATATATATGATATATATGTATATGTATATATATATATATGTATATATATATATATAGATATATACTGTATATCTATTTATCCTTCTATCTATCTATCTATCTATCTATCTATCTATCTATCTATCTATCTATCTATCTATCTATCT
>NW_026331403.1:1251-2793 GCF_001194135.2 Octopus bimaculoides
ATATATATATATATATATATATATATATAAATATACATATATATATATATACATATCTATATAAATACATGTATATATATAAATATATATGTGTGTGTGTATGTGTGTGTGTATACGTATACATATATACATATGTATTGAACGAACTGAAGATATACTAAAACCTGAATATACACTTTAAGTTGCGTATTTGCGTTTGCTTGTATTTGCGAGCGCGTTGTGTATCCTTTTACGTATACGTATATGGGTATGTATATGAATATACATGTGTGTGTAATGTATATACATACATACATACATACATACATACATACATACATAGTGCTGATATCTACTAATATGTATTTGAATATCAATATGTATATATATATATATATATATATATTCATATATTTTAGTAAATATGTGTGTTTATGTTTATAGATATACTTGTATACCCAAATATATCTATTCACCTTTGTCTCTCTTTCACTCTCTCTTTCTCTCTCTATCTATCTATCCATCTGTTTATATTATTTAAGTGCAAGTTTTTTTTTCATATTTGTATTATATATTCTAATTCATCTAACTATACGCATCTGTGCATGTATACATATGCAATTATAAGCATGTATATGTACACATTTATATCTGTGGACCTGTGTGACTATAGATCTTATGCAATATTCGTATATGTATATATTAAGTATATACATCTGTCTGTTTGTTCGTAGGAATAAATATTTTTATGTAAACCATAATTCAATGGCTAAACCTTTGCGATTCAACTATAACTTAACTTATAATTCTAAAATCATTTAAAATTTATTCCTACCATTCAATCAACATCCCTGAATTCCGTACATTTCTTTTGCCTCAAAGATAAAATTCCAAAGATATTAACTTCAAAGAAATTGAAGTTTTATGGAATTCTAAAATTTCCTTCATATCTTTTTTCTCTCTGTCTATTTGATGTTCATTTGATGCGGAATTCTCATGTTTCCCTTTGTGTATATACGTGTCTATACACGTAGTCTTTCTTACCTCTGACAATGACTGAGGCACTGTCTATCAGCCGTCAATATGTTTTCTATTCCTCCAGGTGGCCTAGAATGGATTGGATATGTATAGAGGTTGCTGTTGTTGTGTAACCTCAGGTTAGCCTTGATTGAGCAGATTGCAGAGTTATGATGAAAGGCATTCCAAACATGACCGCCTCGAAAGTCAGAGCATTCAGGATTGTATCATCCAAAGTGTCCTCCTTAAATTTTAAGAAGGTGCAGTGTAATTTGAGGGAAATTTGGCTGCTGCTTTTATCGATTTGCGTGACTGTATAGATGGTCTTTCGTTGAATCATACATTTTCAAGTTGTCTTTACCATCCTCCCCAACTTCTCCTCCATGTGTATAAACACACACAGACACGCGCAAACACACATAATATATTACATGTATGTGTATATAGATAATATATATTTATATAAAGTATATATATATATATATATATATATGAATAATATTACATGTACAAACGCACACGTACATATATACGCATATACATACA
>NW_026331403.1:2902-3314 GCF_001194135.2 Octopus bimaculoides
AACATATTTATCTTCTTCAATATATATTTCAGTATAAAGAATTCATTAAGAGACTTAATAAATCAAAATTGCTTTACACATCTTCAGGAATAAATATAACATCAGAAAAACTACATTCGGTTTAAAAATACAAAACATTCATGGCGAAAAAATTTCATAATTACAAAAACCGAACAAAATTTTTAAAGTTTTAGCAAAAAGAACGCTATTACCTACATGCACGCATCCGTGTGTACGCCCGTACACATACGCACACACGTTCATGCGCGCACACGTGCACGTTCACATCCATATGCATGCATACACAAACAAGCAAAATTCACAAGCCATAAACACATACACACACATAGACACACACACATACACACACATACACACGCACACATACATCCACATACATATATATATATAT
>NW_026331404.1:0-537 GCF_001194135.2 Octopus bimaculoides
ATTATATTATATTATATTATAGTATATTATATTATACTATATTATATTATATTATAAAATATTTATATTATAGTATATTAAATTATATATTATATATTTATATAAATATAGTTCATAGATAAGAATCTGATGTTCTTGTGCTCAAGAGATTTAAACTTGAGCAGGTAAGGACGTAAATGTAGTGATAAGCAAGTTACATATATCAAAATATAAAGTACATTAAAAACAAGAAATACAGAAAATGTATATATGTTTACATACAAAAAGGTCTGACACATATTGAAAACAAATGACATAGAGAATTAAACCGTTGATGAAAATTATTACAAAACCAACAGCTGTTTCTGGGGGCTCGCTGGCCCAAAATAATGTTTTTATGTTGATTCCATCGTTGGTTAGACGAGCCTCCGTCACCACGGAAGAGGCCTTACATTTAATGTGTTGAAGGAAAGAATTTCCAAGATGGAATGTATATAATTTTAACTGAGGCCATGCTGGAGCACCGCTTTTAGTCGAACAAATCGACCCCAGGACTTA
>NW_026331405.1:0-329 GCF_001194135.2 Octopus bimaculoides
ACCGTCGATATACGAATACATATATGTCTGCGTGCCTATGTGTGTGTGTGTGTGAGTGTATGCGTTTCTGGCAGAAATATTTTGCGTTTGAGTATGTGTGTGCTGGAGTGATTAGATGCGAGTATGTATGTGTGTGAATGTGCATTTGTGTACATGCATCGGAGAAGATAGACAAAAACGAGACGTATTTTGTTAAATGAACTCAGAACAGAAGGCATTTATCAGAATGTGAGCGGTTGATGATACTTTTCATTCCTACGTTTATATATATATATATATATAGTTCTGTTTATTTATATATATTTTTGGGACAATACTGTGCTGATGAA
>NW_026331406.1:0-435 GCF_001194135.2 Octopus bimaculoides
GTGTGTGTGTGTGTGTGAGTATGTATATATGTATATAGACATAGTTAAACAGTGAAGCAGAGATAAATAAACAAATAAACAGATAGACTGCTAGATACACAGACGCATACACACACACACACACACACACACACATATATATATGTATATATACACACACATTCACTAACACATAGGAATAGTAACAGAGCTACAGAAATAAAGGTTTTCAATGTGCGCGCACACACACACACACGCGCGCGCGCGCGCACACACACACACACTTAGACAGGTAGAAACACACACAGAATATCAAAGACCGCGAAAGAATGACAGACAGAAAGGGAAAGTAAGAGGGAGAGTGTGAGGGTGTGGGTGGAGGAAATAACTGTAAAGTAAAGGGTAAAACCTGATGAAGTGATTGAGGGAAGAGGAAAGAAGTCAATGACAGATAGA
>NW_026331407.1:0-2273 GCF_001194135.2 Octopus bimaculoides
AGCTTAGAAAACAACGAAAAGTCACAGGGCGTAAGGTTTGGCCTGTAGGGTGAGTGAGGGATAGTTTTGATGCCCATCTCTGTTAAATGGTTGCTTACCAGGATGGAATTGTGGACAAGTGCAATGTCCTGGTGCAGGCGCTCTGGTCTTTTAAGGCAAAATATCTTTTCCTCAACTCCCTCAAAACTTCCGCAAATATTCTTTGTCGACCATCTTGCCAGAGGGAACCCAGTGAGTGTAGGTAATGCCTTTTCTGTCGAAAAAGGGGATCTTCAGGAGCTTCCACATGGACTTGCTTTGCCTGGCCTCTTGTGCCAGCGAAAAAACAGTTAATCCATACAAGTTAATCCATCAGCAGCCTGAAGAATTTCATATGTTGCTGTTACATCTTTGTCCAGTTTAACACGAAAATTGATTGCGTAGCAAGCTTCCAAATTGTCTTCGCGTCCTGACTGCATTCTGAAAACTAGTCAGCTGTAACAAGTAGTGTTTAGTAGGGCGTGTTAAAAGTGTTGTTACAGCTGTCTCCTGTAATCTGGAATAACAAAAGCTGGCAGATCAGCTTCGTAGATGTATAATAATGGTTTGCTGAAAGTACAATAATCTAGGATTATAACCGTCTCTCCTAAAAAAAGTCTCAAAGCTCCTGGAAGGTACCTCTTTTATCTCCATTAATATATTCCTTCAGAGGATTAGCAAAGCATGGTTTATGGTTACATGTGAAGGCATCTCATGAATCGCAAATCGATCAATATAACAAATGTTAACCTGTTTCTTCCTCAAGATAAATGAATTAACAAATAATCGTTTAAGACTCAATCTAAGATATAGCAGTGATGAAATTAGGAGATACACTTCCTTCCGGTCGGTATCCTAGAAAGAATTATTTCTTATGATATTATCAATAACGAATTAAAGATGGTGGATAAATTATTTTATATTACCTCTTCCACTTCCGGTATGCTATAGTTTCTATTGCTCTGTATCGCTGACTTGTCTGGCACGTGACTTGTCGGTGTCGACCGATGAACTGTCACACCGAATATGTCTTCATGGAATCGATTGGCGTCCTAGAACGAAAATGATAAACACACTGTACTTATGTATACGCCATTATCGGTCACTTGCTCTGTCTCTCTCTCCCTTTTCTTTCACTACACGAACACAAACACACACATACAAACACTCACATACACACACACGCACATACATCTATATATCTACATTGTTTTTACGACAAGTCATAATAAAAAGAAATTTATCATTAAACTTATCATTAAACTAAAGAATCACAGTATAATAACTGTATATAATATATATCATAATGATATTTATTCTCCGATTTGAAGCGACAATTTTTAAATATAAACAAATGACCGAAAAATGATGAGCTAAACTCGGGCTGAATCGACTCACAAATCGACGCTTTGATACTAAGCATGTTAAATACACAGACGAACGGAAAATACAGAAGGTCACCAAATCTTCTTCAGTTATCGGCCAGAGCACAATATTCTTGTTCAAGACCAGTACGAATTTACCCTTCTTAAACAAGAATATTATTGACAGTGACTTCGAAGTTTCAGTCTGTGAAGCTATCTTCGGATGTATGTTCCTTTCTGTCGAAGAGCGTAGGCTCGAAACGTAAAAGACTTTCTCACTTCCCGAGTGCTGTTGTTTAGACACCCGTCTTCGGTATATATATATATTAATAGTTATCGCCAAGCCAACATGGCAGTCCCCAAAATAGTACGAATGCTGCCGTTGATTAGCTCCAAGAGACCATCGCCTCTAGCTAGCTATGTGACACACGAACCTGTGTCCATTATAACCTTCGAACAGGGGAGGTTAGCCGTTTCCCCTTGCTGGTCTGGCATCCACAGACTAGTTTCAGGGTGCTGCCCCTTATTAATGTAGAGCATCCGAACCCAGCAGGTGTCGCTACTGACCGTCTGTACGAAGGATTATTTACCTAAATTCAGGGGAATATATCCACTGGTTTTCAAAAATAGTAATGGCCTCTTGGAGCTAACCAACGGCAGCATTTGTCCCTTTATTTGGACTGCCATGTTGGCTTGGCGATAACTATTAATATTCAGTACCGCTGCCGTAGTCTCCTTTAGAGAGACTTAGAAATATTAATATTTCTATATATATAGAAATATATATATTAATAGAAATATTAATATTTCTATATATGCATATTTATATTTATATATATATATGTATGTATATATTTATATATATATATATATATATGTATATATATATAT
>NW_026331407.1:3927-4991 GCF_001194135.2 Octopus bimaculoides
AGAGAAAGAAAAAGAGAGGGGAGAGAAATTGAAAGTGAGAAGGCAGAAGTAAGGTATAAAATTGACAGAGACGGGCTTTCAAGAAAAATGAACGGAAGACCTTACCCTCAATTTGAGTACATAGTTTTTCGCACATTCTGCTGTCATGTGCGCCTCTTCTCTAAGTATTAATTCAATCGTGTTGGATACATCGGAAGCCATCTGTACGTCTCCACACACGTAGAAATGTCCACCTTCTCGGACAATAGCATCAGAAACCATTTTGGAATTTTTCGCCAACATATGTTGCACGTAAGTCTAGCATAGAGAACAAAAAGAAGGGGAAAAAAGATATAGACGGAAAGAGAACAGAGTGATGAGTAACATAGAAACAAATTGAAACGATTAATTTTTGACTCCATTATATGAATAAATGAAGAACGTGCCTTAGTGTTTAAAGTGTTGCCCTCACGATCGTAACGTCGTGGTTTCGATTCCCGGCTTGGGCTATGCGTTTTATTCCCGAGCAAAACACATATTTTCACGATGTTTTGCTGCATTATGATTTAGTCCATTCAACACTGCGATGGACTGGCGCCCTCTTCAGGGGATATGTTGAGGTCTCGTCACTCAGGCGAGGACTTCTACGACTCGATTGTGATTATATAGTTATGTACGTTGGTGTATTCAAATACTTATAAAAACTGTTGGTGAATATGCAAACACATACAAACACATACGTATGTGTATGTATGTATGTATGTATGTATGTATGTGTGTGTGCAGATTTGTAGGTTTTGTTTTGTGTGTCTTCTAACGCATATACTCGCATGTCTAGACCTGCTCATATATACTTAAAAGCTAGACTTCTTGGCAGTTTTTAGATTTTTACAGTTTCGGTGATGGATTGGATCTGTAGTCTTTGAATTAGCTTTCTCCTTTCTGGTTTTAAGAAGCTTAATTTCTCAAGATTAGTATTTAGGCAGTGTGTTACATATTGTTACAATAATTACAGGTATAACCTTGAACTGTATGTATGTATGTCATTATTCAGTTTATTTCAAGATTTATTGCCAATAAAGAAA
>NW_026331408.1:0-224 GCF_001194135.2 Octopus bimaculoides
GGCTTCTTTTAGTTTCTGTTCACCAAATTCTCTCATCAGACATTTGTTTCCATCTTGCAGTTTATGCGACAAGGATTGGTGAGAGGAAAAGCATCCATGCCAAGAGCACCATACAACCCAGATCCTGCAGAACTGCCCAACCCAGTATGGAAAACTGATGATTGACCACTGTTGATGATGATTGGTGCTGACTGGATTAAAATGGTGGATTGATAATGACTGAT
>NW_026331410.1:0-279 GCF_001194135.2 Octopus bimaculoides
ACAACAACAACAATAACAGCAACGATTCATGAATCGAAATCTTTATCGGATTCTCGTTCTCCAGAAACTAATCAATCGCAGGAAAGAAAAAAAATGATTTACTTTGTACTGACTGGCGTTTTTAATATAGCGCTCCCATAACATCAATAATAGCAATGTTAAATGTATCATACACATCAGAAAAAGCAAAGGGCGTAGAGCATCACCCCGAATAACTCCTCTATTAATTTTAATACCTTTCCTTCTCTTCTCTGGAGAAAGAAGGGGTCATTTTTTTTT
>NW_026331411.1:0-401 GCF_001194135.2 Octopus bimaculoides
ATGTGTGTGTGTGTGTGTGTGTGTGTGTGTGTGTTGATGTATATATGTAAATGTATATGTATGTAAATATGTTTTTATGTTTGTGGGTGTATTGTGAAATCTATATGTGCAAATCTATAAATGAATGCATATCAAAGTATGCGCATGAATACATATATATATATACATAATATAAATAATATACATATATATATATGTATATATACATATATATATATATGTACATAGTTACAGCTATACAGATATATATATGCATATATGGGTACAGGACGTTACGAAACATGTACGACAAAAAAGTATGAAGCACGAGTACGTGGAACATGAACTATTCTTTCGAACAACAAAAGACAGAAATGGAAAACAAAACAAACAACATAAAGGACGACCCTTCATCAGTTGTT
>NW_026331412.1:0-2418 GCF_001194135.2 Octopus bimaculoides
ATTCTACGGATTACCTAAAATACACAAAAATCTACATATTTCTAAAGCTTTCAAAGATTCTCCAAGCCTATGCATTAATATTCCTCTCCTACTGGCCTCAAACTAAGACCCATCATTGCTGGCCCTGCTTGTGAAACTCACCGTTTGAGCAATTTCCTCGGCATCTTACTCAAACCGTTTCTAAAATATGTGAAAAGCTTCTGGCATAGAAGCAATCACCTCCTGGTTAGAAAAATACCCAGAAGAGATTCCAGGACGCATCAACCACAGATTCATAATCGCAGCACTGAAATTCATCTTACTGAACAACTATTTCATGTTCGATACAGTCTGATATGGACAAAAATTGCAATGGGGACCCGAACTGCCCCAGTGATTGCGAACCTTGTACTGGATTACCTAGAACTTAAAATATACCAATTATCACTACAAAAATATGGCATCTCATTTCATGACTATTTAAAGGAGACCTGAAAGAGGTATTTAGATTATTGCTTTATACTAAGACAGCATGGACAAACTCCTCGATTTCAAAATAATGCTCAAAAATATAAATAGCAACATGCAATTTACTATGTAATAAGTAACTCCCTTTTCTTGACATCCTAATTAAAATAGCCAATAACCACATCGAAACAGACATCTTCTATAAATCTACAGATTGAAAACAATACTTATTATTCAACTCATGCCACTCAAAACACATAAAAATTAATATACCTTAAAATCTAGTGAAAAGAATCTGTACTATAGTTTCGGACACCAATACTCGTGAACGAAGACTACTTGAACTCAGATCAATGCTAATCAAGAGACATTACCCAACATCATTAACAAATGATGGGATTAAACAAGCAAAGGAAAGAGACATATGAACATTAAGGGAAATCAACCGAAATACTACACCAGGCTTAAAAATACTCCCATGCATCTCCACACATAACCATAGAAACAACGAAGCCTTCAACTTTATCATCCAAAATCTACCCATTCTCACAGGAGATAAAACAATGAACAAAATTTTAGGCTCACACAAAATTATCAAGAGCAAAATGCAACCGAAATCATTGAAAAAACTATTAACCAACGGAACCAAAAGTGAAAAAATGCGGTCGGCCTAACTGTAGCACATGCCCCCAACCTTTTGGAGGGTACAGAGTTCCACCTTAAAGAAGGTGAAATATTTAAGATTAAATCATATTTCACCTGTGCCTCGGAAAATCTAATCTATGTCATTACTTGCTTAGGATGCAGTAATCAATATATTGGCCAAACAGGAATATTACTCCGTCGAAGAACCACTCTTCACAAAGAACAAATCCGCCACCCACAATACAGACAGATACAGGTCAGTGCACACATAGATAGGTGTGCTAGGAAAATTAATCCTAATTTCCTAATTTTCTCTTTCTATCAATGTTCACAGAACACCTCAGTACAGCAAAGAATGAATAAAGAACAACTTTCATCAATAAATATAATCCACAACTTAACATGAACACAACATAATACAGGACACTCCTAACCTTACCAATTATACCACTAACACTCATACATTCCTTACACCATTCATATTACAGTATTATATCCACCCTAATTGCACCACATCCAGAATTACTTAACTCCCTTCCACAATCTTTTTACTCAGGGACTAGTAGACCCGACACCGTTTGATAATCGGTGCGCATTCGAAGCCAGTGAACAGCAATAACGATACCGGTTTGACTTTGAATCTCTTTAACAATTCAAAATAATGAATTTAATTCCTCTTAATTCTGTCTCAGTTCATCTAATTGTATTTATTTATCGCTACTTTTCATAAAAAGCCTTTATTTTATTGATGCTCAATGTGCATTTTCGCTTTTTTTCTTCTTACTTCCCCATATATTTTCCACGTGCACTTTCTATTTTCTTTTTGAAACATATTTCTATTATATATATATATTCTTTTATTCATTTATTTGTTTCTTAGTGGTTTGAGTATTTGGCTTACAATCATAAGGTCGTAAGTTCGATTCCTGGCGGTGCATTGCGTCCTTTAACAAGACACTTTATTTTTCGTTGCTCCAGTCCACTCAGCTTGCAAATAAACGTTGTACCTGTAATTCAAAGGGCTTATACCTGGTCGTTGGCACTCCGTCGCTTACGACGCCGAGGGTTCCAGTTGATCCGATCAACGGAACAGCCTGCTCGTGAAATTAACGTGCAAGTGGCTGCGCACTCCACAGACACGTGTACCCTTAACGTAGTTCTCGGGGATATTCAGCGTGACACAGTGTGACAAGGCTGACCCTTTGAATTACAGGCACAACAGAAACTGGAAGTAAGAGTGAGAGAAAGTTGTGGTGGAAGAGCACAGCAGGGTTCGCCACCATCCCCTGCCGGAGCCTCGTGGAGCTTTAGGTGTTTTCGCTCAAT
>NW_026331412.1:2692-4631 GCF_001194135.2 Octopus bimaculoides
TGTGTGTGTGTGTGTGTGTGTGTGTGTACACGTATGTAATGTTACTCTACTTATGTATGCCAAGATATATAATAATTTTGTGAGCGATTACGAATTACGAGTGAATGAATAACTTTACAAAACTACGCAACAATATGTATACTTTAAGACCCGCTCAACTTTGAATTTCAGAGTCAAACTGTTTCACTACACATCATAGACTCTCTGCAATAATCTTGAGAACTGCATGAAGGTGATATTCAAATTATCATCACTTATAAATTCGTTGCTTGTGATTCACCGAAAAAAAAAAAAGAAAAAATCTTTGTACGTCATTAAATATTCAGTTGAAACTATGTCGTCTGCTGTTTTAAAAATCATCAGAGTTTCCCGGATTTGTTTCAATGTTTTTATTTTATTGTTTCTTCCACATTTTCCTTCCACGTTGCCTTCTTACAATCCCACCCATTTCTTTCTCTCTGTCTTACTCTTTCTTTCATTGTCTCCTATTTTCTTTCATTGTCTCCTATTTTCTTTCATTCATTCGTTCTTACCTCCTTTCATTCATTCTTATCTTTTTGTTTTCATTTTCTTTTAGTTATTTCTTTTCATTCTTCCTTTCTCTCGTTTTTTTTTTCCTTCATTCCTTCATACCCTCAACTCATGTCCTGTCCTATCTTCACCAATAATTCCATCTCTTGAATTCTGTTTCAAAATCTCAGCAGAAAGCAATCAACTACGATACAATTCCATTATTTCTATTTCTGCAGCCAATCTTAACCGATCCCGTCTATGTCAAAGAACATCTTAACAACACCGTTTTCACTATTCGCTTTATTTATATGGCATATGATTACCATTTATAACATCGACAAGGAATTAGATTGTTTGAGACTGCTTTTGTTAGGTTTTGTTCGGATTTTATTGTGGTCTTTATTGTTTGATGTTAATTTGGATATCTAGAATCAAGAAATAATGTTATTTGTTACTCTAGTGTATTCACTTGCCATTCAAATAACTTTCTCAGATAAGCTATTTGTCTATCTGACTGTCTTCCTCTTTTTCTCGCTTTCTCTCTCTCTCTCACTCCACACATACACACATGGAAAGAGACAGATAAACAGCTTATCTGAGAAATAAATGTGTGTTTGTACACACACACACATACATACACACATGGAGAGAGAGGCAAACAGCTTATCTGAGAAATATGTATGTAGCTATATATATATAATGTATGTAGCTATATATATATAATGTATGACAGCAAGATGATAACGAGATAATTCAACGCCAAGCCAAAGCGTTTACTCACGTGACCTCTTTGGGAAAAATCAATAATCCTATATGGTCCCATTTTTGAATACATTCCAATGTAGTGCATTCAACATTTGATACTTTTATTGTGTTAATATGGACGCAAGCTTGGCCAAATGGTTTAGATGTTCGCTTCACAATCACGTGGTCCTAGTTTCGATCCCGCTGTGCGGCTTCTTGGGTCCAAGTGACTTTTATCATAGCCTCAGGTTAGCTCTAGTCTTGTGAATGAAATTGGTTCAACGGAAACTGAGGAAGCCCGTCTTGTGGATTCTGTTACGTCTGTAATTCAAAGGTTACATAAGTAGTGCACGTGCCTTATATGCTTATTCAATAAGCAGGTAGTTCAGTTATTCAAACGATTGAATATTCATCGTTGAAAACGACGAAGATCCATTTCTCTACATTATCTTTTCTCTTTTACTTGATTCAGTCATTAGACTGTAGCCATGCTGGAGCAACACCTTGAAGAATTTTAGTGGAACAAATCGACCCCAGTACTTATTTTTTATTCTATTTTAAGCTTAGTACTTATTCTCCCGGTTTCTATGTGCCGAACCGCTAAGTTACAAGAGCGTAAACACACCAGCACTTGTGAAACGGTAGTGAGGGACAGAAATACACATAAACACACACACACACA